>NC_090732.1:81352153-81367153 GCF_036898095.1 Palaemon carinicauda | reverse complement strand
GGATCTGCTCGCTCCCATCCAAAGCGGCTAACATACCTTCATAAATATATGGTTTAAAGACATCCATACTATTTGGCGTCGTCCTTTTCGTCGTTCAAATGTTAGCTGGTTTATTTTCCTCGTCAACCTTTCCCATTTGATTCTTCGTCTTCATATTTTGTGTAGCTGATTACCCTTAACCACTTGGGCAACTGCTTTCAGTTTGTTAGACCAATATTCCTTATTGATATGACTTTTTTTGCCACAATTATAACAGATGATATTAATCTTCTGCATATCTTTCATAACACCTGAAGGAGGACGATTCGACGATTGTTGTTGTGGTACCATCACAGAATGTACAGAGTGTGATAATCACACTCTGTACATTCTGCTTTAAAATAGTACAAGTGGTACTTCCGCTCTAACTACTGAACTTGTTCCCATAGCTATTACTTAACTGGGTTCCATGTTTCGTTGAATATTTGATGCTTAGTCGGAACGATGGTTGAAACTTCATATCCGAAGGGGTTTTATGACTGATAATATTATGATCTTCACTCAGTGATGCGACTCTATTAAGTTTCCTCACCTCTCTCTCTTAAGTACGTTCCAATATGTTCAGGAATTCCTTGTAAATATTGTTCCAGCACTATCAGTTCTTCTGAATCAGCTATCTCTCACTTTGGTAGCCTCCAACCATCTCTTAAAACATTGTCTTATCTTGTAAGTGTAGTCCAAAAAAGTAATTTTTTCGTCATTATAATATTCAGGGGTCATCTGATACACTTGCAGCACATTCCTCTTAAATTCTTGATACTCCTTCCACTGGTACTGACACAAGGCAAAATACTCATTGCGTCCTTTTCCAATAAGGACACTGCAATAACACAGACTATTTAACTTCTGGCCATTCCATTGTTAACGCGACCATTTCAAAATGACCGAAGAACTCGTCGGAAGCTTCTGTGAATTTTGGGATCATTCTCTGTGCTTTCGCCACATTAAGCACGGGATCGTTCATAGCAGGCGTCACACCTGTCTTTGTTGACGACCTTGCACGAGCATTCAACAGTTCTAATTCCCTTGCATGTCTTACAATTTTTCTTGCTTCTTCTCTCTCTCTCTCTCTCTCTCTCTCTCTCTCTCTCTCTCTCTCTCTCTCTCTCTGAGTTGTATCTGTGTGCCGGTGAGTGAATACACTTGTGCGTCCCTAAAAATATCCTGATTTAACGTGGATAACAAAAGGCTATCGAGTGCAATATAGATACAAGTTTTCGTGAATAGACGGTGATTAGTTTGAGGGCAGAAAAGTGGGATAAAACATCGGCATAGGATAGTTATCTTGTGAATTAATAAAAATCTGATCAAGATGGCACTCTATAACACTGGCAACTCTTGGAGAGACATCGCTGGAGTCAGAAAAAGTAAATTCCATGAGTTGGCGAAACAAGAGCTCAACCGTCTGATAACAGAGGTCACTAGTAACTCCAACCAGTGTGACGGAAAAATATTCGCAGACATATTGAAACAATATGATCCAATAAACTGGAACAAATCTGCGGAAAACATCAGCAAAATAATAGAAGAAATTCCAAAGAAGATCCAAGTGATAAAGAGACTTATAAAGAAAGTTTACATCAATCAACACATTCCATCAAAGAACAATAAGAAGTCCAATATGGTGAATATGCTGATTGATGCATTAGGAAAAAGAATGCCAAAATGGTGTAATACATGTAAGATATGGTATTCCATTAATAATCCTCAACAACTGATTAGAAAATGTGATGCCTGCCATGTTCCAACACACCCTACATGTGCTGAAATACAGCAAAAAATAAAAAATAGAGACACAAAGGTATGCTGCTCAACATGCTTAGTCTGGATAGAAAATATAATTAAGTCGAGACTAAATCTGCAAATAGTTGAAGATAAAGAAGAAGAAGAAGAAAAAGAAAAAGAAGAAGAAGAAGAAGAAGAAGGAGAAGAGAAAAATGAACAGCATATGTGTAAGGATGCAGAGGAAATCATTGATATAACTTATGATGCCATACAACAACACACTTATGAAGAAATAAATTATCAGATGGAAACAAATAATAGACCCAAGAGACTCTCCCCGGACCTACATACTTTTAGGGAAGAGCAAGAACAAGAAAAAAAGGAAAGAAGTCTGCATATAGTCTGCAATATGCTGAAAAGAGGGAATTGCATATTTGACGAAAGATGCTACTACAAGCATCCAAAGATATGCCATAATTATGAAATATATGGTAAATGTGCGTATTTAGACGGATATGGAGACGAATGCAGAGATCTCCATCCAAAAATGTTCAAAAACCTAAAAGAAGGGAAAGGATGCAGTTTCAACAAAAAATGTCGATATATGCATCCTGCAACCATGAATGAGAGTAAGAAAACTCAGCAAACTGAAAAGAAAAATGAAAGCAAAAATGAAACAAAAAAAAGAAACAAAAATGCAGGCTGCGTATATACCGCGCTATGCACCAAAAACCCCAAGATATGAGGCCTTTCAACCCAAATCTGCACATATAGAGCCCAACTACAAAGAATGCATCTATAATGCCAGGGGTTGGTGCAGATATGGGGATAATTGCAGGTATACTCACAAAAATAAATATGAAGGCGAAAGAACAAATATAATAGAAAAGTCGGATTTTTTAATGGCAGAATTCCGGGAAATGAAGAAAAGAACATCATATCAGAACAGGAAGGAAGCATAGGAGAATCCATATTATTACCAATGTTAAATAATGGGGATGAAATGCACAGGGTTTAGTCACGAGTAACTCTAAAAGGAAAATAGAGTTCTTAGAAGAACTAACCCAAATTGAAAAAATAGATATATTAAATATAAGGGAAACACGGCTATTCCCAAGAGACTGGTAGTGATGACCAGATAAAGGGTCCCCAAACTTATAGATCTGACAGAACAAATAGGAATCAGTGGGAACCGCAATATATGGAAGAGACATAATTCAAGGAAAAGTCAGTGAAAAATACAGCAACACAGAATGTGAATTGAATATGGTAGAATTTGAATCTGAAAAACTAGTGAATATTGTAGTTTACAGATTCCCAAATACTAAGGAGTTTGACATAATAATAGAAAAAATAGATGATATATGTAGAAACCATAAAGACTGGAATATACTCCTATCCGGAGGTTTTAACTTTCCTTTCGTGGATTGGAAAGAACGGATAGAAGAAAGTGGTTGTATGTATACATATAAAAAAGAGTAATAGTAGCGAAGAAGATAAGAGACAATTTGAAAAGCTTCAAGATATGCTATTAGAACATAATATGCAACAAATAAACCCTATTCCAACAAGAAAGGAAACTGTCCTAGATCTAGTATTTGTGAATGAGGTGAATTATGTTAAAGAAATAATAGAGTATAACACGAGATTTTCAGACACATAATGTCATAGAATTAATAGTCCATTCCAAAGCAAGTGATCACAGAATTAATGAAGGCACAAAACATTGGGAAGGATACGGAAAATATAATTTTAATTGTATGAATATAAAATGGTCAGAAATAAATGAAGAACTGAATAAAGAATGGAAAAATGTGTTTGTAAGTGATAATATACAGGTAAATACGGACATCCTGTACAAAATACTGGAGAACATTGTTGAAAAATATGTACCGAAGAAAAACAATAAACAAAAAACATGCATACCAGGAGAAAAAAGGATGTTATTTCAGAAAATTAGAAAGTGGAAGAAAAATCTTGCAAAAGAAAAAAATGTGTGGAAAATGATGGAAATAAAATGTAAGATAGAAAATGCAGAACAAAAGATTATGCAGTCAAAAGAAAAGGAAAAAGGGACTTAGAAGAAAGGACACTTCAAAATATAAAAAAAAACCCAAAGTACTTTACTCTTATGCAAAAAAGATGAATAAAGGGAGATTAGAAATAGGCCCTCTAAGAATTGAAGGACGGCTAACGAATGAAAAAAAGGAAATATGCAACATATTAGCAGAAAAATATAAGAGTGAATTCACGCCAAGAATTGCGAATGAGAATAATGAAATGAGAGAAGAAAATGTTGAATATCTAACGGGTATAGATATTAATGAAGCAGACATTATAAAGGCTATAAACGAAATTAAAAATGGATCAGCAGCCGGACCAGATGGAGTTCCAGCGATTTTGTTAAAAAAAACTGCAAACACTATCGCGAAGCCGCTTGCAATACTGCTAAGACAAAGTGTAGATATGAGCGAGATATATGTTAAACATAAATTAGCTTATATAACCCCTATCTTCAAAAGTGGATCAAGACTAGAGGCAAGCAATTATAGACCTTTTAGTCTAACATCACATATTATGAAAGTGTATGAGAGGGTAATAAAAAAGAAAATAATGGATCATTTGGTTAAAAATAATTTGTTTAATATAGGTCAACACGGTCTTGTGCCCGGAAAAAGTACACAAACCCAACTGATAGCACACTATGAAAACATATACAAAAATATGATAAATGAAAAAGACACAGATGTGATCTATCTAGATTTTGCAAAAGCCTTTGACAAGGTAGACCATAATATATTAGAGAAAAAAATGAGAAAGCATAATATTGTGGGAAAGATAAGAAAATGGGTAAAAAAAATTCCTGCAAAACAGAAAACATATAGTGGTTGGAAATGACGAGATCTCGGATGAAGCTCAGGTAATATCTGGCGTGCCACAAGGTACAGTATTAGCTGCACTGCTGTTTGTTATTATGATCTCAGACATAGACTGTGATGTTGAAAACTCTGTAGTGAGAAGTTTCGCCGATGACACAAGAATAAGTAGAGAAATTACTTGTGATGAAGATAGGAACTCACTACAAAGAGATCTAAACAAAATATATGAATGGGCGGAGATAAATAGGATGGTATTTAACTCCGATAAATTCGAATCAATGAATACAAGGGACCTAATAACGAGACAATCACAAACAAGGAAGCAATTAAAGTCCTTGGTGTAATCTTAAATAGGAATATGTTATGCAACGACCAAATAGCAACACTGTTGGCTAAATGTAAAGCAAAAATGGGAATGTTATTCAGACACTTTAAAACAAGAAAAGCTGAACACATGATTATGCTTTACGTAGTACACTCGAGTACTGCAATGTGATATGGTACCCACACTACCAAAAGGATATTGCACAAATAGAGAGTGTACAAAGGTCCAATACCGCTAGAATAGAAGAAGTTAAGGACCTTGAGTACTGGGAAAGACTGCAAATTTTAAAACTATACGGTCTAGAAAGGAGAAGAGAACGCTACATGATAATACAAGCATGGAAGCAAATAGAAGGAATTACTGAAAACATCATGGAGCTAAAAATATCAGAAAGAGAAAGTCGAGGTAGATTAATAGTGCCAAAAAATATTCCAGGAAAACTAAGGAAGGCGCACAGGACATTAATCCACCACGCACCAGCATCGATAATGCAGCGACTATTTAATGTGCTGCCAGCTCATCTAAGAAACATATCAGGAGTGAGCGTAGATGTGTTTAAGAATAAGCTCGATAAATACCTAAGATGCATCCCAGACCATCCAAGACTGGAAGATGCAAAATACACCGGAAGATGCATTAGCAACTCTCTGGTGGATATACGAGGTGCGTCACACTGAGGGACCTGGGGGAACCCAAGCAAAAAATAAGGCAATAAGGTAAGGTTCTTTACGTCTTGCAATTTCTCTTGCCTTTTCCCTCTCTCTTTGCTCTCGTCTTGCAATTTCTCTTGCCTCTTCTCTCTCTCTTTCTTTCCGTTCTGCCATCATCTTCAACCTAATCAAATTTTCTTCTGCTGCAATTCATCCAATCTCAGCCTTTACATTCGTTTCTGCTTTCATTCCTTCAGTTTGTGGGTCATCTGATACTTGCTTCCCTACGAATTCTGCTTCAGCCTTCTTCTAAAGGCTGCAAGCTTCTGCAATCTATTCTTCTGGCAATTTTCCTGAGTTTATCTATGCTTCTAAGGCTAGACACATGATTTGGGATTTAATCATTCCACCAGTTGCATGACCACCACATACCATTAAAATAGCAAGCCACTGAGCTTTAGTTACATCAGCTTCCGACAATCCTGAACAACTGGGTTTTCCAAAAACTCCTGTACGTTCAACTGCGCCATCTTGTACTTTACAAAAAATTATACCTCTCAAAGAAATATATCCTAACAATACAAGGTGTCCTATCAACACTTAACTGGTCAAATCTTTAATCAAAACACGAAGCTGTTATCACCAATATTTAAAACAGAACCGCTCGATCCAAGGGTCTGGGCACCAAAAAATATATATTACGACTAGCGAATTACATAAATTCCCGAGCTCCTAAACTCACCTGCTTCATATTATATAATCTGATACACAGGAGAAAACCTACGAGCTCTGAAAATATTACGCAACTCCCAGACGATAATATATATGAATGGCTCTGATATTGATTCGTTCCGGAAATGGCTTGTTCTAAATCCTAAACCTGAAAAATTTTTGTCGAAATCTTCTTTTTTTTTCAATGCAATTTGCTATAAACATCAATTACCCTTGCCTGAGTTCGATTGCCGAGTACGCTGCAGGCGTTACCTAATAATAAAATTAATACATTATTGTGATGATTGTCTTTTTTTCTTCTTACCCAGTCTTTCAACTTTTCCTTTAAACTGCAAAGCCCAGCGTTGAATGACTTCAGAACTCTCTGACTCAAATTCATAAATCAAACTGTATGATTTATTATTATTATTATTATTATTATTATTATTATTATTATTATTTTCAGGATGATGATGATGATGATGATGATGATAAGTTACTAGGGCCTATTGAAACGAGAGAAGAAGAGAATTTTTCACGAGTCCTAAACCGCTTCAATAGAAAATCTTCTCGGATCTCCAAATGGCTCCAAAGAAATAGCTATAGAATTAGCAAGTAGTTCTGAATAACACCAGGACAGATTCTCTGAACAGCTTCGGCAGAAAACTTCCCCGGATTTCCAAATAGCTTCCGAAGAAATAGCCGTAGACTTAGCAAGCAGTTCGGAATCTGAATGACTCACGAACAGAATCTTCCCAGAGGTGCCTGAACGGCACCTCGAGAAAATTTTCTCGGATCTACGAAAACTTCAGAAGATATAGCCGTAGACTTTTAGCATGGAGTTTTAAATTACCCTAAAGCATAATCTTCCCGGAGCAGTTCTGAACAGAAGGAATCTTGCAACACATGTATGTAGTATGCAAGTTTACGCAGTGAATATTGTTATGTTGTTATTGGCCATTTTCAGAACACTGTCTTGACTCTCGGAGCTCGCGTTCTGGTGGAACAGGAAGCTAACTGTCAGAATAACGTGTTAAAACTACATGCTCAACTAGAGGCTCTTCGTTACACCTTCATCTACAGATGGTATTGGTAGCTGCTGCAGAAGTTGCCAAGCTTTGAAGATCATAATGTACGTTCATTGAGGGATCATTTACCTGGGCTTCAGCGACGATGTCCTATAATTGGAAACTATTGGAAAAACTATGAGAATTTGCTTTGTTGCAAGTACGGATTGAAAGAAATGAGAACGGAGATAGAATGGTTCAACTGAGCGGTGAGTGACATATAGTTCTTGAACAGGATTGTCCCAAAATTCGACACTGAAGAAATATAGTGTGTTGGTCGTCATTTACTTTGGCATGATGGCGTGTACGGAGAAATCGATAATATTCATGTCTTTACCTATCCCCCTGATGGGTCAATGCATGAATGCCATCGATTTCTCTGAGGAATCTGACGGACTGAAGATATACGACACCGATATCTCCTTAGCAATCTCAAAGGCAACTGACGAACTAAGGAAAGAAGATCTTGAAAATAGAAGAGATAGAAGAGATCCGCGACGAAGATCCTTTAAACGAAGATGTCAGATAGCTCTAATACCGTAGGTAAGTAACCTAAAATAGAGGCCAAATAGCCTCTATTACTGTAGGTAAGTCACCTTAAAATAAAGGTCAAAGGGCCTTTAATGCTAGAAATAAGTTACTTAAAAATGAAGGTCAAAGAGCTTTTAATGATAGAGGTAAGGTGCTTAAAACAGAGATCAAATAACCTCTAATGCTAGAAGTATGGCACCTTAAACAGAGGTCAAAGAACCTCTAATGCTAGGAGAGTGGCACCTCAAAACAGTCCAAAGAACCTCTAATGCTTGAAGTATGGCACCTCGAAATAGAGTTCAAAGAACCTCTAACACTAGAAGTAAGGCACCTCAAAACAGAGTCCAAAGAACCTCTAATACTAGAAGTATGGCACCTCAAAACAGAGGTCAAAGAACCTCGGATGCTTGAAGTATTGCAACTCAAAATAGAGTTCAAAGAACCTCTAATGCTGGAATTATGGGACCAAAAAAACAAAGGTCAAAGAACCTCTAATGCTTGAAGTATGGTACCTCAAAATAGAGTTCAAAGAACCTCTAATGCTAGAAATATGGCACTTCAAAACAGAGGTCAATAAACCTTTAATGTTTGAAGTATGGCACCTCAAAATAGAGTTCAAAGTACCTCTAATGCTTGAAGTATGGCACCTCAAAATAGAGTTCAAATTGATTTATAATTCTGTCCCCCATTCACAATCTGCAACCCACTTTAGACATAAAAGATGATAAATGCAATAGTATTTTGTTTATTCCTGTTTTAATATCCTTTGGTTTTGTTGACGCTGTTGCAACCCTCACAAATGCCGCATTTTATTGTGCATTTAAGAGGAGAGAGGATTATGTAGAAAACTATTTTCTCGTCCAACACCTTTGAAGAGAAAGTCTAATTTAAGGACATTAGTGATGATGACAAGAAGTGTGTGAAACCTGGAAAGTTTGCTCGAGCATTTGTCTTCCATTCTACGTTATACTCTTTATTGATTCTGATTATAAGATCAATATAAAACCAAATAGTTCTCTCTCTTTCTCTCTCTCTCTCTCTCTCTCTCTCTCTCTCTCTCTCTCTCTCTCTCTCTCTCTCTCTCTCTCTCTCTCTCTCTCTCTCTCTCTCTGTACCTATACCGTCTTTCGGTAATAATTTATCGGTAAAAGGATGCAGAGTAATAAGCTCCTAAACCTGGGTGATTCATCTTAGTTCATGTGGTGCAATGAGTAATATTACTTTGTACCCTGTACAGTAAAAGCAGACAATATGCTCCAATGGGTGTTGATATTAAGACAATTGTATGTGTCAGACAAATGTAATAAATGATCCAAAAGAATTGTATCACAAAATAGCAAAATAAAACTTAGAATGAGCTATATTTTATATAGTGCATCACATCACGTAAGCAGAGTGCGAAGGTTCTCAGCACCGGATGACGCCAGGAGAGTTATCAGATGCTTTCAAGTCTGACGCTTCTCAAACTGTACATCGTGCGACAGATATTCACAAAATTATCAAACCAATACTGATTTGCCCATGTAGGCCTACTTTAGAACTTTTTCAATAGGTAATTTCGACTGTAAATTTAATTTCAAAGAAAATAAAAGCTCAATATTGTTACTTGGAAGTCTTAACTCTGCTGAAGACCGAAAAGGTGACGTTATACTTCCTGAAGTGATGTCATAGATAGATAGAGAAATAGATAGATAGCTATTTTATTGACCATTTACCACAGCAACATCAAATACAATGTTATAAAATTAATGTACATAACGGCCCAAATATATAAACTCATTTCACAAGTCACATTTCCTAAAAAGGGTAAAAAAAAAAAAAAAGAACTATTCACAACAAATGGCAATAATAATTGATATTAATATTTCAAATAACGAAAAAGAGATCTATCGAGAGCTCTATAGAATATCCAATACTATAACATATAGCAAAAACAATATAACATAAACAAATAAACATCACACATTCAGAGTAGATAAGAAATCCATTAAAATTGTGATACGAAAATTAAAGCTTTCTCCCAAAATGAAGACAGCCGGGTGAGGCACAACGAGAGAGTTTGTATCTTATTATTTGAAAACCTTCAAGCACCTTCCTTCTAACTACGAGCAATGAATTTTACCTGCTAAAAAAAACATTTTTACTTTTCTACAAATTTCTTGATTTTTGTTTTATTAAATCGTATGATGAAGTATATAAACCTGTTTCCTTGCAACATAATTCTTAGAGAATCGTGAGGACCATAACTTAACTCTGCCCATTAATTTTCTCTCTTTCCATGTGTGTATATGGGGGGGAGAGAGAGAGAGAGAGAGAGAGAGAGAGAGAGAGAGAGAGAGAGAGAGAGAGAGTGTAGACTATTATAAAAGATATATCACATGTATGTATGTATGGATGTATGTATGTACTGCAGTTAAAGAAAATTTAGTACTTAGTAATGAAGGCGTTTTGATAACTAACACACACACACACACACACACACACACAGAGAGAGAGAGAGAGAGAGAGAGAGAGAGAGAGAGAGAGAGAGAGAGAGAGAGAGAGTCCAACAACGATAATCAACTCTGAAGATAATCAGGGTTCCAAAGGCGACTACTTTTAGCACAGGAAGGTTTCCGCATATTATTATTATTATTATTATTATTATTATTATTATTATTATTATTATTATTATTATTATTATTACTTACTTACTAAGCTATAACCCTAGTTGTAAAAGCAAGATGCTATAAGCACCGCCAACCCAACGAGTCTCACTGAGGATGATGAGAGAAAGGAATTTCCATTGCTTCACAAAAGACCTCCAACGGTGTCGGGAGATCAAACGTCTGGTTTGGGGGACATTTTGATACGAGGGAGAAGGAAGTTCGGTCACTGGTCTTTGGAAGCAGTCACAAATCAACAGGGAAAACTTTCCCTCCTTTAGCTGGGTCAGAAAGAAGGCCAAATGCTTCTTCTTTACTCTTGTGAGGAGGAGTTTTTTGCAGATATCATTTCCATACAATAATCAATCTGAACTTATGCATGAACTATTCATTACTTTGTGAGGTTTGTACACTCACGCGGTTTACTAGACAGATCCTTGGCATGAATGCCAGTATCAATATTATGGTGTTTCTAAACCCGTCCATTAGAGAACGAAGAATAGTTAGCGAGAGTGATTGCATAATATTTCTTGTGGGAAAATTGGAGGAGAAATGATGACTTACACGAGGAGTTCTATGACATATAATGGGTTTTGAAATAAATATTTGTTTTATACCTTTTTATTTGTTTTCATCTTTAGAAGGAAAATCCAATTTGTGTTAATTCGATTCTTTTAATAAATAGAATTGACGATGAAACATTTGTCTTTCATTGGTGAGTTTTAGAAAATTTACTCCAACAAATAACTTTGCGGAGATGAATTTGCTTAGAATGCCTCCCACAAATCTGTAAAGTAGAGAAAAGGTATTTTCTTGATTGATATACCCAGGTTGCACGAAGATATTCATAAGTGGATCTCTGCTATGAACTTTCTTCCTAATGTTATAATTGAATTTATTTTTATTAGGAACAACATAAAATATTATGATTATTAATATTATCATTATCATTTCTAAGTTGTTCATATTATCTTATCATTGCTGTTACTATCATAGTTAGCCTAGAATTACTACAGTTAGTATTACTGTGATTATTTTTTATCCTAACTATCAAAGATGTTTGAAAACAAAATGGGAAAAGGAGGGGAATTGCAGCACAAGACAGTTAGTCCCAGTCGAAGCTTGCCTTATAGTCGTATATCTATGATAGCAAACGTACAGGAGTAAACGTTTTGTGGAAGTAGTGATGGGAATGTCACCGGGGACTGGACGAAGAGTCTGACATGGAACGTTCACTGGCATCCACTGGAAGTCATCAGAAATAACGACGAACATGTAAGTTACCGTTACGAAACATTGGTTTATAGTTTTTAAAGATAATCATATTGCAAAGGACAATACCATTGGATTAGATTCCTATATAAAGGGACACCCTCTTCTCCTTTTTATTACTCAGTCTATTGGATCAAATTGAAGGTGTTGCTCCAAGAAAGACGTCAGACCAACCACGGCTGAATCCCAACACTTCTCGTTGAACAATTAATCCTTCAAACTGTTGATTATTTTTCCCTCAAGCGTCTTCGATCCGAAATCAAATCATGGCACATAACAGGAGAAGCCCACACTCCCTCGATACCTCCATCACCCAAGAAGCTTCAGAAGACACCACCCCTACAGCACATGAAGATGGTCCTTATCCCTTTGGGTGATATCGAGCAAGAACTCAAGGCACTTGAAAACTTTCCCTTAGAACAACAAATGGATCAAAGCGTCTGGAGAGATGAGGTAGAAGAAGAACAAAGAAGGGAACAAAATCAACAAAGATTCATTTGGCCGCATTTTCAAGTCCATGATACAGTGATGCCTTCTACAAGTAATGCAGTAAGTTCAAATGTCTCTTCCTTTTACATTATGAAATTAAGATATTTTTGCTCACGCAACACAACTAATTAGCTATTTTAGTTTCACGTATAATTACCTCAAAATCTATTTTTCTTCCTAAATGGGACATTTCAAATAATAAACTGGATTTGCTTCTATCTTTTTGGAAGTCATCTTCGATGGTGAATATGAGCAAAAAAGTACTAATTATATATATATATATATATATATATATATATATATATATATATATATATATATATATATATATATATATATAATTTCAATTGTGTTAGTAAAATTCTCCCCAAAACCACAGGAATTATTATGGTGTTCCAAAAAGAACTCCTTCGAATCAAGATCGTTATTTAAAGCAAAATACTGATCAGAGATACGTTATTTTTTAAAAGACTTATTTATCAAATAGGTTATGAAAATTTGTTAAGGCAGATCGACTGATGTTTAGTAGGGCAGGAATAGCCAATCGTCTTTCAATGACCATCGTTGGTTACTTAAAGACGTCTTTTTTGGAGACCTTTTTGAGCAGAGATAAGGAAATGTCAATTCTTGCATATATTAAGATCCATGTTCGAGATAGAAAACACAATTTAATTAAACAAATAAATATATTAATTCTGGGATATTTTTGTTTCAGATGCAGGACTTTAACATAGGATTCATCCAACATCCCAGAATGGATCCTAACACCTATGGAGATCCTGCAAATCCAAGGACGTCAACTGGAGTAGCAGATATTATTCCAGACCCTCTAACCAGGACTTCATTCGGAGGGGATAGATATTTATCTCCCCAAGACTTTGCAATTATTCCAGAGGACCCATTTAGAGGTTGCTCTGGTTTCCCCTCACAAGAACTCTCTCCTAAAGTTAATTCACTGTTTGATATGTCAATGGCACACATGACTACACCAGGAACATCTTTGGATACATCAAGTGTACCTTCCCTCCCTTACGGCATCAGTGCCTCTCAAAAGATGGCGCTCAGCACAGCAGATGCATCACAAAATACGTCGATTGAGGCAGCACTTGCAAATCCTACTTTCGAGTCTTATTGGTCAGCAACGGCTTCTCTCAGCGGCCCCTCGGAGTCTTCTCACTTGGAGCAAAATCTCTGGACTGAAAACTGTTCATCTGAGGGAGGCTTGCAGGTATTGTCTGCAGAATCACACACTGCTTGCAGTTTTCCACAAGAACCTCTTGTTATTCCGAGTAGCACTTTGAATCCTGGAACTAGAAAACCCTCCTTCAAATACAGAAATCGACGTCAGTTCTTGGAAGGCGAAAAGAAAAAGTCTCACGAGCATCAGCTTGCAAATACCAGGTCAAAAGACTACAACGAAAGACAGAAAAAGGATAGACTCGATAAGGAGAAACAACACAAGTTCTTAGAGGAGGAGAACGAGAAACTGAAAATCAAATGCAATGAGTTAGAAGCTTTGAGAAACAATTACCAAACACTGTACAATACTTACAAGGATTACTTACCTTCTATTCCAGAGATGCAATGAAGTATCTCCCCTTAGGTTCATTTATATCGAAGTATCCTCTGTTTAAGTTTGAACAATTTCTATCAACTGTAAGGCATATCATAAATCATACACATATTTACCTCTAACACTTTTTTATCTAAAAATATATTATATGTGACACAAAAGAAGACCTATCATAAAATTTTGATAAGGAATTATATTATTTTATCATAATTTCTATTATATGGTTTAAACATTATCCAGTTACGTACTGATCATTAAACTATAATAAGTATGAGAATTTAGTATTGTTTTATATTGTTCAATACTTCGAAGAAGAAACAATAATACAGTGGCACTGTATATAAGATATGGAAGGATTAAGTAAAGGAGGGTCAAAGTTCGTGAATATTCCATCATAAATTATTTGACCGTAAAATTTCTTCTTTGAGAAGGTGGGCCCAGAGAGAAATGCTCATGATTAATTTAATATTAAAATGAAATATGCTGATGAGAGAGAGAGAGAGAGAGAGAGAGAGAGAGAGAGAGCATTTATGACTAATTTAGTATCGTCGGAGAATTTGGTTATTCTACTAGTTAATCCTAAATCTATATTGTTAATGTAGATAAAAAATAGCAATGGATCAAAGACGGATCCTTGAGGCACTCCACTTGTAACAGTTACCCACTCTGAAGCTTCTCCATTGATTATATCTCTGTTTTCTGCTTGCTAGCCAATCCTCAATCCATTCAGCTGGCTCGTCAATGATGCCTAGTTCTCTAATTTTGACCATTAATTTTTTATGAGGAATTTTGTCCAAAGACTTTTAAAAATCTAGGTATATAATCTCTATTGGCCTGCTTTTGTCGTAAATGCTAAACATATTGTGGAAAAATTCCAAAAGATTTTTCATACATGATATCTTTTATCTAAAATCATGATGGCTGTCTATCAGAAGATTGTTTTTCTCTACAGGTTCTACTATTGAATCTAGCATAATTGATTAAATATTTTTGCAAGGCACTGAAGTCAGATGAGAGAGAGAGAGAGAGAGAGAGAGAGAGAGAGAGATACCTTTGCTTTAGCCTTTCAATCTTTGTATCTTAGAGATTGAGCA
>NC_090732.1:81324653-81349653 GCF_036898095.1 Palaemon carinicauda | reverse complement strand
GACGCCACTAAGACATTGTCTCTTCATTGTACATATATATATATATATATATATATATATATATATATATATATATATATATATATATATATATATATATATATATATATATATATATATATATATATATATTATTACGACTAGCGAACTACATAAATTTCTGAGCTCCCAAATTCATCTGCTTTATATTACGTAATCTGATACACAAGAGAAAACCTCCAAGCTCTGAGAATAATACGCAATTCACAGAGGGTAATATATATGAACATTGAATATCTAAAGGTCTCGTTACATTACACTCAAAACAAAATCTGGGTGATTACTTTACTTTTAACGGGAACTATTTTAAAAGCAACCTTTTACTTCTGTTCTTAGTCAGGGGATGCGAGTAAAGCACTGAAATAATTATTGGTGATTGAAATAATATTTGATGGTATATGCCCCATTCGGCATTCCAAGGGATATCTGGGGGTTTATGCTTCATCATAAGCAATCCGCCCTTGATGTAATAACAGGTGGGAGACTGCTGAACCTCAGTTTCATCTACCACACAGTATATTAATTCCTTTAACGTCACATCCTTCCGTTGCAATCCTATTAGCCTTTTCCGACTCACTTGTCCTACTTCTAATGATGAGTTTTCTATTTCTTCCAAGCCCATCGCTTTCTTGTCTTCCTGTTCATTCGTCTATCATTCATCTTCTTCCAGGCTCTCTGGGGAGCTCTCCTCTTGCTTACTATCATGGGAAACTTCTTCTGTAATCAAATTTCCGAGTTGATCGTTCTGATGGTTTCTCTGTCTTCTTCTGCAGCCAATTTCTTTGTCATACTCCTAGTCATCACACAACTAGGAAACAGATATGGGTAGTCCTTCTCAAGTTCACTCATAGTAATGAACTTCAGTGGTTTCTCAGGTTACAATGGTACAAGGCACAAACGGCACTCCACCAACCTCATTTCCACATAGGACTTCTGCTCCTTCGACATCCAATGAATCCTTTGCTGCAAAATCAAAATGACCTGTCACCAATTCATATAACAGTTTCAAGCAGCAAATAGGAGTAACTTCCTCTCCTCCTATTCCCTTCAAAAGGACCGAATCTCCTGTGAGAGACTTTTCCACCAACAGGTATACACCTCTTGTCACCACTATATGGTTATATCCCGTATCACCCAATATCATGACTGGGATCTGCTCGCTCCCATCCAAAGTGGCTAACATACCTTCATAAATATATGGTTTAAAGACATCCATACTATTTGGCGTCGTCCTTTTCGTTGTTTAAATGTTAGCTGGTTTATTTTCCTCGTCAACCTTTCCCGTTTGATTCTTCGTCTTCATATTTTGTGTATCTGATTACCCTTAACCACTTGGGCGACTGCTTTCAGTTTGTTAGACCAATATTCCTTATTGATATGACCTTTTTTGCCACAATTATAACAGACGATATTAATCTTCTGCATATCTTTCATAACACCTGAAGGAGGACGATTCGACGATTGTTGTTGTGGTACCATCACAGAATGTACAGTGTGATAATCACACTTTGTACATTCTGCTTTAAAATAGTACAAGTGGTACTTACGCTCTAACTACTAAACTTGTTCCCATAGCTATTACTTAACTGGCCTCCATGTTTCGTTGAATATTTGACGCCTGGTCGGAACAATGGTTGAAACTTCATATCCGAAGGGGTTTTATGACTGATAATATTATGATCTTCACTCAGCGATGCGACTCTATCAAGTTTCTTCACCTCTCTCTCTTAAGTACGTTCCAATATGTTCAGGAATTCCTTGTAAATATTGTTCCAGCACTATCAGTTCTTCTGAATCAGCTATCTTTCACTTTGGTAGCCACGAACTATCTCTTAAAACATTGTCTTATCTTGTAAGTGTAGTCCAAAAAAGTAATTTTTTCTTCATTATAATATTCAGGGGTCATATGATACACTTGCAGCACATTTCTCTTAAATTCTTGATACTCCTTCCACTGGTACTGACACAAGGCAAAATACTCACTGCGACCTTTTCCAATAAGGACACTCTGCAATAACACAGACTATTTAACTTCTGGCCATTCCATTGTTAACGCGACCATTTCAAAATGATCGAAGAACTCGTCGGAAGCTTCTGTGAATTTTGGGATCAATCTCTGTGCTTTCGCCACATTAAGCACGGGATCGTGCATAACAGGGGTTACACATGTCTTTGTTGACGACCTTGCACGAGCATTCAACAGTTCTAATTCCCTTGCATGGCTTGCAATTTTTCTTGCTTCTTCTCTCTCTCTCTCTCTCTCTCTCTCTCTCTCTCTCTCTCTCTCTCTCTCTCTCTCTCTCTCTCTCCGAGTTGTATCTGTGTGCCGGTGAGTTAATACACTTGTGCGTCCCTAAAAATATCCTGATTTAACGCGGATAACAAAAGGCTATCGAGTGCAATATAGCTACAAGTTTTCATGAAAAGTCGGTGATTAGTTTGAGGGCAGAAAAGTGGGATAAAACGTCGGCATAGAATAGTTATCTTGTGAATTAATAAAAATCTGATCAAGATGGCACTCTATAACACAGGTAACTCTTGGAGACACATCGCTGGAGTCAGAAAAAGTAAATTCCATGAGTTGGCGAAACAAGAGCTCGACCGTCTGATAACAGAGTTCACTAGTAACTCCAACCAGTGTGACGGAAAAATATTCGCAGGCCTATTGAAACAATATGATCCAATAAACTGGAAGAAATCTGCGGAAAACATCAGCAAAATAATAGAAGAAATTCCAAAGAAGATCCAAGTGATAAAAAAGACTTATAAAGAAAGTTTACATCAATCAACACATTCCATCAAAGAGCAATAAGAAGTCCAATATGGTGAATATGCTGATTGATGCATTGGGAAAAAGAATGCCAAAATGGTGTAATACATGTAAGATATGGTATTCTATTAATAATCCTCAACAACTGATTAGAAAATGTGATGCCTGCCATGTTCCAACACACCCTACATGTGCTGAAATACAGCAAAATATAAAAAATAGCGACACAAAGGTATTCTGCTCAACATGCTTAGTCTGGATAGAAAATATAATTAAGTCGAGACTAAATCTGCAAATAGTTGAAGAAGAAGAAGAAGAAGAAGAAGAAGAAGAAGAAGAAGAGAAAAATGAGCAGGATACGTGTAAGGATGCAGAGGAAATCATTGATATAACTTATGATGCCATACAACAACACACTTATGAAGAAATAGATTATCAGATGGAAACAAATAATAGACCCAAGAGACTCTACCCGGACCTACATACTTTTAGGGAAGAGCAAGAACAAGAGAAAAAAAAAGAAAAAAAAGATATAGTCTGCAATATGCTGAAAAGAGGGAATTGCAGATTTGGCGAAAGATGCTACTACAAGCATCCAAAGATATGCCATAATTATGAAATATATGGTAAATGTGCGTATTTAGACGGATATGGAGACGAATGCAGAGATCTCCATCCAAAAATATGCAAAAACCTAAAAGAAGGAAAAGGATGCAGTTTCAACAAAAAATGTCGATATATGCATCCTGCAATCATGAATGAGAGTAAGAAAACTCCGCAAACTGAAAAGAAAAATGAAAGCAAAAATTAAACAAAAAAAGAAACAAAAAAGCAGGCCGCATATATACCGCGCTATGCACCAAAAACCCCAAGATATGAGGCCTTTCAACCCAAATCTGCATATATAGAGCCCAACTACAAAGAATGCATCTATAATGCCAGGGGTTGGTGCAGATATGGGGATAATTGCAGGTATACACACAAAAATAAATATGAAGGCGAAAGAACACATATAATAGAAAAGTCGGATTTTCTAATGGCAGAATTCCTGGAAATGAAGAAAAGAACATCATATCAGAACAGGAAGGAAGCATGGGAGAATCCATATTATTACCAATATTAAATAATGGGGATGAACCACAAACCATAATAGTGATGAATGCACAGGGTTTAGTCACGAGTAACTCTAAAAGGAAAATAGAGTTCTTAGAAGAACTAACCCAAATTGAAAATATAGATATATTAAATATAAGTGAAACATGGTATTCCCAAGAGACTGGCAGTGATGACCAGATAAAGGGTTTCCAAACTTATAGATCTGACAGAACAAATAGGAATCAGTGGGAACCGCAATATATGGAAGAGACATAATTCAAGGAAAAGTCAGTGAAAAATACAGCAACACAGAATGTGAATTGATTGCGGTAGAATTTGAATCTGAAAATTTAGTGAATATTGTAGTTTACAGACCCCCAAATACTAAGGAGTTTGACATAATAATAGAAAAAATAGATGATATATGTAGAAACCATAAAGAATGGAATATACTCCTATCCGGAGATTTTAACTTTCCTTTCGTGGATTGGAAAGAACGGATAGAAGAAAGTGGTTGTATGTATACATATAAAAAAGAGAGTAATAGTAGCGCAGAAGATAAGAGGCAATTTGAAAAGCTTCAAGATATGCTATTAGAACATAATATGCAACAAATAAACCCTATTCCAACAAGAAAGGAAAATGTCCTAGATCTAGTATTTAGTGAATGAGGTGAATTATGTTAAAGAAATAATAGTGTATAACACGGGATTTTGAGACCATAATGTCATAGAATTAATAGTCCATTCCAAAGCAAGTGATCACAGAATTAATCAAAGCACAAAACATTGGGAAGGATATGGAAAACATAATCTTTATTGTAAGAATATAAAATGGTCAGAAATAAATGAAGAACTGAATAAAGAATGGAAAAATGTGTTTGTAAGTGATAATATACAGGTAAATACGGACATCCTGTACAAAATACTGGAGAACATTGTTGAAAAATATGTACCGAAGAAAAACAATAAACGAAAGACATGCATACCAAGAGAAAGAAGGATCTTATTTCAGATAATTAGAAAGTGGAAGAAAAATCTTGCAAAAGAAAAAAATGTGTGGAAAATGATGGAAATAAAATGTAAGATAGAAAATGCAGAACAAAAGATTATACAGTCAAAAGAAAAGGAAAAAGGGACTTAGAAGAAAGGACACTTCAAAATATAAAAAAACCCAAAGTTCTTTACTCCTATGCAAAAAAGATGAATAAAGGGAGATTAGAAATAGGCCCTCTAAGAATTGAAGGACGGCTAACAAATGAAAAAAAGGAAATATGCAATATATTAGCAAAAAAATATAAGAGTGAGTTCACGCCAAGAATTGCGAATGAGAATAATGAAACAGAAATGAGAGAAGAAAATGTTGAATATCTAACAAATATAGATATTAATGAAGCAGACATTATCAAGCCTATAAACAAAATTAAAAATGGATCAGCAGCCGGACCAGATGGAGTTCCAGCGATTTTGTTAAAAAAACTGCAAACACTATCGCGAAGCCGCTTGCAATACTGCTAAGACAAAGTGTAGATATGAGCGAGATATATGTTAAACATAAATTAGCTTATATAACCTCTATCTTCAAAAGTGGATCAAGACTAGAGACAAGCAATTATAGACCTGTTAGTCTAGCATCACATATTATGAAAGTGTATGAGAGGGTAATAAAAAAGAAAATAATGGATCATTTGGTTAAAAATAATTTGTTTAATATAGGTCAACACGGTTTTGTGCCCGGAAAAAGTACACAAACCCAACTGACAGCACACTATGAAAACATATACAAAAATATGATAAATGAAAAAGACACAGATGTGATCTATCTAGATTTTGCAAAAGCCTTTGATAAGGTAGACCATAATATATTAGAGAAAAAAATGAGAAAGCATAATATTGTGGGAAAGATGGGAAAATGGGTAGAAGGATTCCTGCAAAACAGAAAACAGATAGTGGTTGGAAATGACGAGAAATCGGGTAATATCTGGTGTGCCACAAGGTACGGTAAGCTGCACTGCTGTTTGTTATTATGATCTCAGACATAGACTGTGATGTTGAAAACTCTGTAGTGAGAAGTTTCGCCGATGACACAAGAATAAGTAGAGAAATTACTTGTGATGAAGATAGGAACTCACTACAAAGAGATCTAAACAAAATATATGAATGGGCGGAGATAAATAGGATGGCATTTAACTCCGATAAATTTGAATCAATGAATTATGGAAACAGAGAAGGAATGGTATATGCATACAAGGGACCTAATAACGAGACAATCACAAACAAGGAAGCAATTAAAGTCCATGGTGTAATCTTAAATAGGAATATGTTATGCAACGACCAAATAGCAACACTGTTGGCTAAATGTAAAGCAAAAATGGGAATGTTATTCAGACACTTTAAAACAAGAAAAGCTGAACACATGATTATGCTTTACAAAACTTATGTACGTAGTACACTCGAGTACTGCAATGTGATATAGTACCCACACTACCAAAAGGATATTGCACAAATAGAGAGTGTACAAAAGTCCTATACTGCTAGAATAGAAGAAGTTAAGGATCTTGACTACTGGGAAAGACTGCAAATTTTAATACTATACGGTCTAGAAAGGAGAAGAGAACGCTACATGATAATACAAGCATGGAAGCAAATAGAAGGAATTACTGAAAACATCATGGAGCTAAAAATATCAGAAAGAGAAAGTCGAGGTAGATTAATAGTGCCAAAAAATATACCAGGAAAACTAAGGAAGGCGCAAAGGACGTTATTCCACTACGCACCAGCATCGATAATGCAGCGACTATTTAATGTGCTGCCAGCTCATCTAAGAAACATATCAGGAGTGAGCGTAGATGTGTTTAAGAATAAGCTCGATAAATACCGAAGATGCATCCCAGACCATCCAAGACTGGAAGATGCAAAATACACCGGAAGATGCATAAGCAACTCTCTGGTGGATATACGAGGTGCCTCACACTGAGGGACCTGGGGGAACCCAAACAAAAAATAAGGCAATAAGGTAAGGTTCTTTACGTCTTGCAATTTCTCTTGCCTTTTCCCTCTCTCTTTGCTCTCGTCTTGCAATTTCTCTTGCCTCTTCTCTCTCTCTTTCTTCCTGTTCTGCCATCATCTTCAACCTAATCAAATTTTCTTCTGCTGCAATTCATCCAATTTCAGACTTAACATTCGTTTGTGCTTTCATTCCTTCAGTTTGTGGGTCATCTGATTCTTGTTTCCCTACGAATTCTGCTTCAGCCTTCTTCTAAAGGGTGCAAGCTTCTGCAATATAATCTTCTGGCAATTTTCCTGAGCTTATCTATGCTTCTAAGGCTAGACACATGATTTGGGATTTAATCATTCCATCAGTTGCATGGCCACCACATACCATTAAAATAGCGAGCCACTGAGCTATAGTTATATCAGCTTCCGACAATTCCTGAACAACTGGGTTTTCCAAAAACTCCTGTACGTTCAACTGCGCCATCTTGTACTTTACAAAAAATTATACCTCTCAAAGAAATATATCCTAACAATACAAGGTGTCCTATCAACACTTAACTGGTCAAACCTTTAATCAAAACACGAAATCGTTATCACCCATATTTAAAACAGAACCGCTCGATCCAAGGGTCTGGGCACCAAAAAATATATATTAAGACTAGCGAATTACATAAATTCCCAAGCTCCTAAACTCACCTGCTTCATATTATATAATCTGATACATAGGAGAAAACCTACGAGCTCTGAGAATAATATGCAACTCCCAGACGATAATATATATGAAAGGCTCTGATATTGATTCGTTCCGGAAATGGATTGTTCTAAATCCTAAACCTGAAAAATTTTAGTCGAAATCTTCTTTTTTTTTTTCAATGCAATTTGCTATAAACATCAATTACCCTTACCTGAGTTCGATTGCCGAGTGCGCTGCAGGCGTTACCTAATAATAAAAGTAATACATTACAGTGATGATTGTCTTTTTATCTTCTTACCCAGTCTTTCAACTTTTCCTTTAAACTGCAAAGCCGAGCGTTGAACGACTTCAGAACTCTCTGACTCAAATTCATAAATCAAATCGTGTAATTTATTATTATCACAATTATTATTATTATTATTATTATTATCATTATCATTATTGTTATCATTATTATTATTATAATCATTATTATTATTATTATTATTATTATTACTATTATTATTTTCAGGATGAAGATGATGATGATGATGATGATAAGTTACTAGGGCCTATTGAAACGAGAGAAGAAGAGAATTTTTCGCGAGTCCTAAACCGCTTCGATGGAAAATCTTCTCGGATCTCCAAATGGCTCCGAAGAAATAGCTATAAACTTAGCAAGTAGTTCTGAATAACACCAGGACAGATTCTCTGAACGGCTTCGGCAGAAAACTTCCCCGGATTTCCAAATAGCTTCTGAAGAAATAACCGTAGACTTAGCAAGCAGTTCTGAATCTGAATGACTCACGAACAGAATCTTCCCAGAGGTGCCTGAACGGCACCTCAAGAAAATTTTCTCTGATCTCCGAAAGGCTTCAGAAGATATAGCCGTAGACTTTTAGCATGGAGTTTTAAATGACCCTAAAGCATAATCTTCCAGGAGCAGTTCTGAACAGAAGGAATCTTGCAACACATGTATGTAGTATGCAAGTTTACGCAGTGAATATTGTTATGTTGTTATTGGCCATTTTCAGAACACTGTTTTGACTCACGGAGCTCGCGTTCTGGCGGAACAGGAAGCTAACTCTCAGAATAATGTGTTAAAACTACATGTTCAACTAGAGGCTCTTCGATAACATTCATGTCTTTACCTATCCCCCTGATGGGTCAATGCATGAATGCCATCGATTTCTCTGAGGAATCTGACGGACTTAGGATATACGACACCGAAATCTCCTTAGAAATCTCAAAGGCAACTGACGAACTAAGGAAGGAAGATCTTGAAAAATAGAAAAGATAGAAGAGAACCGCGACGAAGAGCCTTTAAACGAAGATGTCAGATAGCTCTAATACCGGAGGTAAGTTACCTAAAATAGAGGCCAAATAGCCTCTATTACTGTAGGTAAGTCAGCTTAAACTAAAGGTCAAAGAGCCTCTAATGCTATAAATAAGGTACTTAAAAATGAAAGTCAAAGAACTTTAATGATAGAGGTAAGGCGCTTAAAACAGAGATCAAAGAACCTCTAATGCTAGAAGTATGGCACCTCAAACAGAGGTCAGAGAACCTCTAATGCTTGAAGTATGGCACCCAAAATAGAGTTCAAAGAACCTCCATGCTAGGAAAGTGGCACCTCAAAACAGAGTTCAAAGAACCTCTAATACTTGAAGTATGGCACCTCAAAATAGAGTTCAAAGAACCTCTAATACTAGAAGTATGGCACCTCAAAACAGAGTTCAAAGAACCTCTAATGCTAGAAGTATGGCACCTCAAAACAGAGGTCAAAGAACCTCTTATGCTTGAAGTATGGCACCTCAAAATAGAGTTCAAAGAACCTCTAATGGTAAAGTATGGCACCTCAAAACAGAGGTCAAAGAACATCTAATGCTAGAAGTATGGCACCTCAAAATAGAGTTCAAAGTACCTCTAATACTTGAGGTATGGCACCACAAAATAGAGTTCAAAGAACCTCCAATGCTGAAAGTATGGCACCTCAAAACAGAGTTCAAAGAACCTCTAATGCTTGAAGTATGGCACCTCAAAACAGGGTTCAAAGAACCTCTAATACTTGAAGTATGGCAACTCAAAATAGAGTTCAAAGAACCTCTAATACTAGAAGTATGGCACCTCAAAACAGAGTTCAAAGACCCTCTAATGCTTGAAGTATGGCACCTCAAAACAGAGGTCAAAGAACCTCTTATGCTCTAAGTATGGCACCTCAAAATAGAGTTCAAAGAACCTCTAATGGTAAAGTATGGCCCCTCAAAACAGAGGTCAAAGAACCTCTAATGTTTGACGTATGGTACCTCAAAATAGAGTTCAAAGAACCTCTAATGCTAGAAGTATGGCACCTCAAAACAAAGGTCAAAGAACCTCTAATGCTTGAAGTATGTCAACTTAAAATAGAGTTCAAAGAACCTCTATGCTAGAAGTATGGCACCTCAAAACAGAGGTCAAAGAACCTCTAATGCTTGAAGTATGGCACCTCAAAACAGGGTTCAAAGAACCTCTAATACTTGAAGTATGGCAACTCAAAACAGAGGTTAAAGAACATCTAATGCTAGAAGTATGGCACCTCAAAATAGAGTTCAAAGTACCTCTAATACTTGAGGTATGGCACCACAAAATAGAGTTCAAAGAACCTCCAATGGTGGAAGTATGACACCTCAAAACAGAGTTCAAAGAACCTCTAATGCTTGAAGTATGGCACCTCAAAACAGAGTTCAAAGAACCTCTAATACTTGAAGTAGGGCAACTCAAAATAGAGTTCAAAGAACCTCTAATACTAGAAGTATGGCACCTCAAAACAGAGGTCAAAGAACCTCTTATGCTTGAAGTATGGCACCTCAAAATAGAGTTCAAAGTACCTCTAATGGTAAAGTATGGCACCTAAAAACAGAAGTCAAAGAACCTCTAATGCTTGAAGTATGGCACCTCAAAATAGAGTTCATAGAACCTCTAATGGTAAAGTATGGCACCTAAAAACAGAGGTCAAAGAACCTCTAATGTTTGACGTATGGTACCTCAAAATAGAGTTCAAAAAACCTCTAATGCTTGAAGTATGGCAACTCAAAATAGAGTTCAAAGAACATCAATGCTAGAAGTATGGCACATCAAAACAGAGGTCAAAGAACCTCTAGTGCTCGAAGTTTGGCAACTCAAAACAGAGTTCAAAGTACCTCTAATACTTGAGGTATGGCACCACAAAATAAAGTTCAAAGAACCTCCAATGCTGGAAGTATGGCACCTCAAAACAGAGTTCAAAGAACCTCTAATGCTTGAAGTATGGCACCTCAAAACAGAGTTCAAAGAACCTCTAATACTTGAAGTATGGCAACTCAAAACAGAGGTCAAAGAACCTCTAATGGTAAAGTATGGCACCTCAAAACAGAGGTCAAAGAACATCTAATGCTAGAAGTATGGCACCTCAAAATAGAGTTCAAAGTACCTCTAATACTTGAGGTATGGCACCACAAAATAGAGTTCAAAGAACCTCCAATGCTGGAAGTGTGGCACCTCAAAACAGAGTTCAAAGAACCTCTAATACTTGAAGTATGGCAACTCAAAATAGAGTTCAAAGTACCTCTAATACTAGAAGTATGGCACCTCAAAACAGAGTTCAAAGAACCTCTAATGCTTGAAGTATGGCACCTCAAAACAGAGGTCAAAGAACCTCTTATGCTTGAAGTATGGCACCTTAAAATAGAGTTCAAAGAACCTCTGATGGAAAAGTATGGCCCCTCAAAACAGAGGTCAAAGAACCTCTAATGTTTGACGTATGGTACCTCGAAATAGAGTTCAAAGAGCCTCTAATGCTAGAAGTATGGCACCTCAAAACAAAGGTCAAAGAACCTCTAATGCTTGAAGTATGTCAACTTAAAATAGAGTTCAAAGAACCTCTATGCTAGAAGTATGGCAACTCAAAACAGAGGTCAAAGAACCTCTAATGCTTGAAGTATGGCACCTCAAACTAGAGCTCAAAGAATCCCTAATGCTAGAAGTATGGCAACTCAAAACAGAGGTCAAAGAACATCTAATGCTAGAAGTATGGCACCTCAAAATAGAGTTCAAAGTACCTCTAATACTTGAGGTATGGCACCAAAAAATAGAGTTCAAAGAACCTCCAATGGTGGAAGTATGACACCTCAAAACAGAGTTCAAAGAACCTCTAATGCTTGAAGTATGGCACCTCAAAACAGAGTTCAAAGAACCTCTAACACTTGAAGTATGGCAACTCAAAATAGAGTTCAAAGAACCTCTAATACTAGAAGTATGGCACCTCAAAACAGAGTTCAAAGAACCTCTAATGCTTGAAGTATGGCACCTCAAAACAGAGGTCAAAGAACCTCTTATGCTTGGAGTATGGCACCTCAAAATAGAGTTCAAAGAACCTCTAATGGTAAAGTATGGCACCTAAAAACAGAGGTCAAAGAACCTCTAATGTTTGACGTATGGTACCTCAAAATAGAGTTCAAAGAACATCTAATGCTTGAAGTATGGGAACTCAAAATAGAGTTCAAAAAACCTCAATGCTAGAAGTATGGCACCTCAAAACAGAGGTCAAAGAACCTCTAGTGCTTGAAGTATGGCAACTCAAAATAGAGTTCAAAGAACCTCTAATGCTACAAGTATGGCACCTCAAAACAGAGGTCAAAGAACCTCTAATGCTTGAAGTATGGCAACTCAAAATAGATTTCAAATAACCTCTATGCTAGAAGTATCGCACCTCAAAACAGTTGTCAAAGAACCTTTAATGCTTGAAGTATGGCACCTCAAAATAGAGGACAAAGAATCTCTAATGCTAGAAGTGTGGCACCTCAAAACAGAGGTCAAAGAACCTCTAATGCTTGAAGTATGGCACCTCAAAATAGAGTTCAAAGTACCTCTAATCCTAGAAGTATGGCACCTCAAAACAAAGGTCAAAGAACCTCTATTGCTAGAAGTATGGCACCTCAAAATAGAGTTCAAAGAACCTCTAATGCTAGAAGTATGGGACCAAAAAAAAAACAGTGGTCAAAGAACCTGTAATGCTTGAAGTATGGCACCTCAAAATAGAGTTCAAAGAACCTCTAATGCTAGAAATATGGCACCTCAAAACAGAGGTCAATAAACCTTTAATGTTTGAAGTATGGCACCTCAAAATAGATTTCAAAGAATCTCTAATGCTAGAAGTATGGCACCTCAAAACAGAGGTCAAAGAACCTCTAGTGCTTGAAGTATGTATGGCACCTCAAAATAAAAGTCAAAGACCGCCTAATGATAAAAGTATGGCACCTCAAAATAGAGGTTAAAGAGCCTCTAATGCTAGAGATAGGGTATTTCAAAATATGGGCCAAAGAGGTGCTAGAAGTAGAGCACCTCAAATTATGGGTCAAAGATGGGTTAGAGGTTAGTCACCTCAAAATATAAGGTAAATAGCCTCTAAAGCTAGAGGTAAGTCTCCTCAAAAAGAATGCAATGAACTTTTGTAATGTTTGGCGTTATGGCACCTTAAAATAGAGGTCAAAGAGTCTCTATTACTAGAATTATGGTATCTCAAAGTAAAGGTAAAAAAGCCTCAAATGCTAAAGGTAAGGCACCTCAAAATAGAGGTTAATGAGCCTCAAATACTAGAGATGAGGTACCTCAAAGTAGATGTTATAGAGCCTCTAATGCTAGAAGTATGATATCTATATAAACATGAGTCAGGTTACCATATAACTCATAACCAATCAATCAAAAAATCAATCTATATACTATATACATGCAAGGCAAAGTCTGTGTGTATGCATGTGAGTGTGTGTGTTTTCCCATATAAAAACTGTAAAAAGGTACTTACAGAATATTTAAAGATCGAATCTTATGTAATTTTGATCGAGAAAGCTAACGCTGCTATTTCCATTTTGATCAATACCCACCTGTGGGGTCTACGGATCCCATAATTACAGACCCCCTAAAACTGCATTCCATGAAATCGGGCAGGCTGGTGCTCTAAACTTTTTCCACTTTTTTAAAAGAATAATAATGATAATAATAATATATATATATACATATATATATATATATATATATATATATATATATATATATATATATATATATATATATATATATATATATATATATATACTGTATATATTATCACGGCTGGCAAATTACATAACCTCCCGAGTTCCAAACTCACCTGTTTATTTTTAAATAAGTTTGTTAAAATTGCAAAATACCTGAGCTCTGAGAAATTATGCATCTCCCAGATGGCAATATATAAATACACTGAATATCCAAAGGTCTCTTATGTACACTCAAAACAAAACTTGGGTATCAATTATTAAGAACTATTAAAAAACAACCTCTTACTTCGGTTCTAGTCAGGGAGTACGAGCAAGGACTATAAGGAATATTGGTGATCAAAATAATACATACTTTACAAAAATAAATATATTCTATAAAAATTTAAATTAATAAAAAAATTATCACCAAAATAAATCACTCGAAATATTAAATCTGAACAAAATCTTAGACTAAGACAAGAAAATAATACTTTAAGAAAATCCTACAATCACTTGTTTAACTGGAAATTAATTTGATAAGAATATTTAAATTTGAAAGTTATTGACAATAATTAACATTTTAACGCTAATGATTAAACCCTTAAAGAAATTTACTTAAAAGTAACTGATACACTTGTCTTTTGGATCACATGAGGTAATCAAACAGTTAAGCCAAAATAAATATATCTTACAGTTTTACTCTAAATCTCATAGGGCCTGTTACAAAAATTTATATTATACAAATACTTTCTTTAACACTACACACGATATATGTTGGATAGAAATCGTTAATCACATTTGAGGGGATAGGGTGGAGGAATTTTGGTTCTTTTAAAGAGACAGGCTGGATCTCTTCTGCTCCTTATGTATTCCTAGGGGCATATATATATACATATATATATATATAGATAGATATATATATATATATATATATATATATATATATATATATATATATATATATATATATATATATATATATATATTGATTTAAAACTTCTAGATTATAATAAATAGATCATTCTTGTAGTGTGGGGGAAAGGACTAGCGGTGCCAAACTTGCCAGCAAATCAAGTACCAGTCGAATACCAACGCACAAACAAGGCAACTCTCTCAGCTAACTCAGCCCACCTACTCCTCGGAACATTAAAAAAAGAGTAATTCTATTTCCAGAAATTTCATGTACTTTCTAACTACGTGGTAAATATAAGAATTGCGTAATCTCTTGTATTCATACCTCGTGTGGTTCGCACAACATACCTAAAATGAGATTTCAGAAGACAAAATATGTAAAATAAAAAAATTGATTCATAAAAATAATATAAATTTACATATACTAACTTGAATGAAAAATACAAGTTGTGGAATGATCTTCCTAATCGGGTAGTTGAATCAGTAGAACTTCAAAAGTTCAAAGTTCCAGAAAATATTTTTATGTTGACCAGGTTGACATGAATTTTTTATAGTTTATATATGACGTATCTGTTTTGACGTTGTTAATAGTTTATATATGACATATCTGTTTTAAAGTTGTTACTGTTTTTAGAATGATTTATTGCTAATTTGATCTCATCATTTGTTTATTTCCTTATTTCCTTTCTTCACTGGGCTATTTTTCCCTATTGGAGCTCTTGGGCTTATGGCATCTTGCTTTTCCAACTAGGTTGTAGCTTGGCTATTAATAATATATATATATATATATATATATATATATATATATATATATATGTGTGTGTGTGTGTGTGTGTGTGTGTGTGTGTGTATGTAAAAACTAAATGTGCATACTAATGTGAAAATTTCCGAGAAAGACAATGGAAGTAGTTTGAAATCTATTAAGAGACCTGTGTGTGTGTAGGGAGACCACAACCCTCTTCCTCTTAAAAACTCAGATAAAAGGAACAATAGTGCCAGCAGAATGGCAGCTATGTGTGAAGAAGACGAAGACCAAAGAAATTCTCACCTTGAAGATAATGAACGAAGGACTGTAGCACTAAGATATCAGGAATCGAGAAATAAAAGAATAACTCAAGTTCAGGCTAACCGACAAAGAAAGATTGCTCAGTGAAACCAACAAGCACAGGAAGAAACAAAGAATAATCACCATATTGATAGAGTCAGGCTTGCAGAAGTTAGAGCATGTCTGTTAAAGGGAGAACAATGTTGTATTGGTGCCTTCACTTATGACCCAAGACATGGTAAGAAACAGAAAAGGTAGTACAAATTGGCTTGATGTCACAAAAAATGTCATCACTGTGATGCTCTGAAATGAAGAATAAACCTCCTGTATTGTGTTGGAGTGGAGGGGACGTTTGGCTGACTTTGTTATAAATATCCTCTCCACGTTTACATGGGAAATGTTTCATCATCACAGTTGGACTATATTCCACAAATGAAATATTGCGCGATAAGAGTATCTAGGAGTTAAAGAAAAGTGTTTTTATGAATAAGTCATCACAGAGATAACTTACATGAATCGACTAGTAGCAATCTTACACTGAAATGCTGGATATCCCTTAGTCTATATTATAATATATATATATATATATATATATATATATGTATATATATATATATATATATATATATATATATATATATATATATATATATATTTATATCTATATATATATATATATATATATATATATATATATATATATATATATTGAATTCACATAGCATTTATTCATTAATAATTTCCGAGTTTTTCTTTTTCAGTTGTAAGAATAGTGTCTCCCAACCTACCTTATTGATTCGACCTACGGCGACACTTCGACCACCACCTCAACGTGGCAACTGGGAAAATAAACGCTTCTTATATTTTAGAATTTAAACAAATAGTTGTTATAATCGTAAACATCGACACTCATTGGCTTCCTTTACTATATACAGAATATATGAAATATCACTTTGAAATAGTATACGGATGGTAACATGAGAGAGAGAGAGAGAGAGAGAGAGAGAGAGAGAGAGAGAGAGAGATAGAGAGAGAGAGAGAGAGAGAGAGAGAGAGAGAGAGAGAGAGAGAGAGAGAGCATAATGAAAATCAAAGTGGAAAGGAGAAAAACGGTAAGAAAATAACGGTAAAAGTAAATTCTGAGGTGACTAATTGGAGTTTTGGGCTTCAAACCGATAGTCTGACTTTTCTGTTTGGTCGATAAACTGTCCCATAAAAATAACCTACAGTGTGCCATGCATTGTATGCTTCGGTCCAGATGCATTTTTTTCTTTAGTTTAGCTTTTCATCCATTTCCCTTTAATCTCCCTACCTTCTTCAACTTTGTCTAGTCCATATCTACAGTTTTCATTAAAGGTGCAGAAATACTTCTGCTGAGCCAAGAGATGTAATTTTCAAATGTTGTTATGAGGCCGTGAAGTTTCTCTCCACTCTTATGATCACGACAAATGTAATAGATAATACGATTACTAGCATTGATAATATTGAAATTTGTTAAAACAACAACAGAAATATTATTATTAATAATAATAATAATAATAATAATACATCAGCAAAATTGATTTATAATTCTGTCCCCCATTCACAATCTGCAACCCACTTTAGACATAAAAGATGATAATTGAAATAGTATTTTGTTTATTCCTGTTTCAATATCCTTTGGTTTTGTTGACGCTGTTGCAACCCTCACAAATGCCGCATTTTATTGTGCATTTAAGAGGAGAGAGGATTATGTAGAAAACTATTTTCTCGTCCAACACCTTTGAAGAGAAAGTCTAATTTAAGGACATTAGTGATGATGACAAGAAGTGTGTGAAACCTGGAAAGTTTGCTCGAGCATTTGTCTTCCATTCTACGTTATACTCTTTATTGATTCTGATTATAAGATCAATATAAAACCAAATAGTCTCTCTCTCTCTCTCTCTCTCTCTCTCTCTCTCTCTCTCTCTCTCTCTCTCTCTCTCTCTCTCTCTCTCTCTCTCTCTCTCTGTACCTATACCGTCTTTCGGTAATAATTTATCGGTAAAAGGATGCAGAGTAATAAGCTCCTAAACCTGGGTGATTCATCTTAGTTCATGTGGTGCAATGAGTAATATTACTTTGTACCCTGTAAAAGCAGACAATATGCTCCAATGGGTGTTGATATTAAGACAATTGTATGTGTCAGACAAATGTAATAAATGATTCAAAAGAATTGTATCACAAAATAGCAAAATAAAACTTAGAATGAGCTATATTTGATATAGTGCATCACATCACGTAAGCAGAGTGCGAAGGTTCTCAGCACCGGATGACGCCAGGAGAGTTATCAGATGCTTTCAAGTCTGACGCTTCTCAAACTGTACATCGTGCGACAGATATTCACAAAATTATCAAACCAATACTGATTTGCCCATGTAGGCCTACTTTAGAACTTTTTCAATAGGTAATTTCGACTGTAAATTTAATTTCAAAGAAAATAAAAGCTCAATATTGTTACTTGGAAGTCTTAACTCTGCTGAAGACCGAAAAGGTGACGTTATACTTCCTGAAGTGATGTCATAGATAGATAGAGAGATAGATAGATAGCTATTTTATTGACCATTTTCCACAGCAACATCAAATACAATGTTATAGAATTAATCTACATAACGGTCCAAATACATAAACTCATTTCACAAGTCACATTTCCTAAAAAGGTTAAAAAAAAAAAGAACTATTCACAACAAATGGCAATAATAATTGATATTAATATTTCAAATAACGAAAAAGAGATCTATCGAGAGCTGTATAGAATATCCAATTCTATAACATATAGCAAAAACAATATAACAAAAACAAATAAACATCACACATTCAGAGTACACAAGAAATCCATTAAAATTGTGACACGAAAATTAAAGCTTTCTCCCAAAATGAAGACAGCCGGGTGAGGCACAACGAGAGAGTTTGTATCTTATTATTTGAAAACCTTCAAGCACCTTCCTTCTAACTACGAACAATGAATTTTACCTGCTAAAAAAAACATTTTTACTTTTCTACAAATTTCTTTATTTCTATTTTTGTAAATCGTGTGATGAAGTGTATAAACCTGTTTCCTTGCAACATAATTCTTAGAGAATCATGAGGACCGAAACTTAACTCTGCTCATTAATTTTCTCTCTTCCCATGTGTGTATATGAGAGAGAGAGAGAGAGAGAGAGAGAGAGAGAGAGAGAGTGTGTGTGTGTGTAGACTATTATAAAAGATATATCACATGTATGTATGTATGGATGTATGTATGTACTGCAGTTAAAGAAAATTTAGTACTTAGTAATGAAGGCGTTTTGATAACTAACACACTAACACACACACACACACACACACACACACACACACACAGAGAGAGAGAGAGAGAGAGAGAGAGAGAGAGTGAGAGAGTCCAATAACGATAATCAACTCTGAAGATAATCAGGGTTCCAAAGGCGACTACTTTTAGCACAGGAAGGTTTCCGCATATTATTATTATTATTATTATTATTATTATTATTATTATTATTATTATTATTATTATTATTATTATTATTACTTACTAAGCTATAACCCTAGTTGTAAAAGCAAGATGCTATAAGCACCGCCAACCCAACGAGTCTCACTGAGGATGATGAGAGAAAGGAATTTCCATTGCTTCACAAAAGACCTCCAACGGTGTCGGGAGATCAAACCTCTGGTTTAGGGAACATTTTGATACGAGGAAGAAGGAAGTTCGGTCACTGGTCTTTGGAAGCAGTCACAAATCAACAAGAAAAACTTTCCCTCCTTTATCTGGGTCAGAAAGAAGGCCAAATGCTTCTTCTTTACTCTTGTGAGGAGGAGTTTTTTGCAGATATCATTTCCATACAATAATCAATCTGAACTTATGCATGAACTATTCATTACTTTGTGAGGTTTATACACTCAAGCGATTTACTAGACAGATCCTTGGCATGAATGCCAGTATCAATATTATGGTGTTTCTAAACCCGTCCATTAGAGAACGAAGAACAGGTAGCGAGTGTGATTGCATAATATTTTTTGTGGGAAAATTGGAGGAGAAATGATGACTTACACGAGGAGTTCTATGACATATAATGGGTTTTGAAATAAATATTTGTTTTATACCTTTTTATTTGTTTTCATCTTTAGAAGGAAAATCCAATTCATGTTAATTCGATCCTTTAATAAACAGAATTGACGATGAAACATTTGTCTCTCATTGGTGAGTTTTAGAAAGTTTACTCCAACAAATAACTTTGCGGAGCTGAATTTGCTTAGAATACCTCCTACAAATCTGTAAAGTAGAGAAAAAGTATTCTCTTGATTGATATACCCAGGTTGCACGAAGATATTCATTAGTGGATCTCTGCTATGAACTTTCTTCCTAATGTTATAATTGAATTTATTTATATTATGAACAACATAAAATATTATTATGATTATTAATATTATCATTATCATTTCTAAGTTGTTCATATTATCTTATCATTGCTGTTACTATCATAGTTAGCCTAGAATTACTACAGTTAGTATTACTGCGATTATTTTTTATCCTAACTATCAAAGATGTTTGAAAACAAAATGGGAAAAGGAGGGGAATTGCAGCACAAGACAGTTAGTCCCAGTCGAAGCTTGCCTTATAGTCGTATATCTATGATAGCAAACGTACAGAAATAAACGTTTTGTGGAAGTAGTGATGGGAATGTCACCGGGGACTGGACGAAGAGTCTGACATGGAACGTTCACTGGCATCCACTGGAAGTCATCAGAAATAACGACGAACAGGTAAGTTACCGTTACGAAACATTGGTTTATAGTTTTTAAAGATAATTATATTGCAAAGGACAATTCCATTGGATTAGATTCCTATATAAAGGGACACCTCCTTCTCCTTTTTATTACTCAGTCTATTGGATAAAATTGAAGGTGTTGCTCCAAGAAAGACGTCAGACCAACCACGGCTGAATCCCAACACTTCTCGTTGAACAATTAATCCTTCAAACTGTTGATTATTTTTCCCTCAAGCGTCTTCGATCCGAAATCAAATCATGGCACATAACAGGAGAAGCCCACACTCCCTCGATACCTCCATCACCCAAGAAGCTTCAGAAGACACCACCCTACAGCACATGAAGATGGTCCTTATCCCTTTGGGTGATATCGAGCAAGAACTCAAGGCACTTGAAAACTTTCCCTTAGAACAACAAATGGATCAAAGCGTCTGGAGAGATGAGGTAGAAGAAGAACAAAGAAGGGAACAAAATCAACAAAGATTCACTTGGCCGCATTTTCAAGTCCATGATACAGTGACGCCTTCTACAAGTAATGCAGTAAGTTCAAATGTCTCTTCCTTTTACATTATGAAATTAAGATATTTTTTCTCACGCAACACAACTAATTAGCTATTTTAGTTTCACGTATAATTACCTCAAAATCTATTTTTCTTCCTAAATGGGACATTTCAAATAATAAACTGGATTTGCTTCTTTCTTTTTGGAAGTCATCTTCGATGGTGAATAAGAGCAAAAAAGTACTATATATATATATATATATATATATATATATATATAATTTCAATCGTGTTAGTAAAATTCCCCCCAAAACCACAGGAATTATTATGGTGTTCAAAAAAGAACTCCTTCGAATCAAGATCGTTATTTAAAGCAAAATACTGATCAGAGATACGTTATTTTTTAAAAGACTTATTTATCAAATAGGTTATGAAAATTTGTTAAGGCAGATCGACTGATGTTTAGTAGGGCAGGAATAGCCAATCGTCTTTCAATGACCATCGTTGGTTACTTAAAGACGTCTTTTTTGGAGACCTTTTTGAGCAGAGATAAGGAAATGTCAATTCTTGCATATATTAAGATCCATGTTCGAGATAGAAAACACAATTTAATTAAACAAATAAATATATTAATTCTGGGATATTTTTCGTTTCAGATGCAGGACTTTAACATAGGATTCATCCAACATCCCAGGATGGATCCTAACACCTATGGAGATCCTGCAAATCTAAGGACGTCAACTGGAGTAGCAGATACTATTCCAGACCCTCTAACCAGGAATTCATTCGGAGGGGATAGATATTTATCTCCCCAAGACTTTACAATTATTCCAGAGGACTCATTTAGAGGTTGGTCTGCTTTTCCCTCACAAGAACTCTCTCCTAAAGTTAATTCAATGTTTGATATGTCAATGGCACACATGACTACGCCAGGAACATATTTGGATACATCAAGTGTACCTTCCCTCCACTACGGCATCAGTGCCTCTCAAAAGATGGCGCTCAGCGCAGCAGATGCATCACAAAATACGTCGATTGAGGCAGCACTTGCAAACCCTCCTTTCGAGTCTTATTGGTCAGCAACGGCTTCTCCCAGCGGCCCTTCGGAGTCTTCTCACTTGGAGCAAAATCTCTGGACTGAAAACTGTTCATCTGAGGGAGGCTTGCAGGTATTGTCTGCAGAATCACACACTGCTTGCAGTTTTCCACAAGAACCTCTTGTTATTCCGAGTAGCACTTTGAATCCTGGAACTAGAAAACCCTCCTTCAAATACAGAAATCGACGTCAGTTCTTGGAAGGCGAAAAGAAAAAGTCTCACGAGCATCAGCTTGCAAATACCAGGTCAAAAGACTACAACGAAAGACAGAAAAAGGATAGACTCGATAAGGAGAAACAACACAAGTTCTTAGAGGAGGAGAACGAGAAACTGAAAATCAAATGCAATGAGTTAGAAGCTTTGAGAAACAATTACCAAACACTGTACAATACTTACAAGGATTACTTACCTTCTATTCCAGAGATGCAATGAAGTATCTCCCCTTAGGTTCATTTATATCGAAATATCCTCTGTTTAAGTTTGAACAATTTCCATCAACTGGAAGGCATATCATAAATCATACACATATTTACCTCTAACACTTTTTTATCTAAAAATATATTATATATGACACAAAAGAAGACCTATCATAAAATTTTGATAAGGAATTATATTATTTTATCATAATTTCTATTATATGGTTTAAACATTATCCAGTTACGTACTGATCATTAAACTATAATAAGTATGAGAATTTAGTATTGTTTTATATTGTTCAATACTTCGAAGAAGAAACAATAATACAGTGGCACTGTATATAAGATATGGAAGGATTAAGTAAAGGAGGGTCAAAGTTCGTGAATATTCCATCATAAATTATTTGACCGTAAAATTTCTTCTTTGAGAAGGTGGGCCCAGAGAGAAATGCTCATGATTAATTTAATATTAAAATGAAATATGCTGATGAGAGAGAGAGAGAGAGAGAGAGAGAGAGAGAGAGAGAGAGAGAGAGAGAGAGAGAGAGAGAGAGAATTGCATGAAAAACGGAGAAAAGGGCAGGTGAGGACTATAATCGCTTGTGATTTCAAAACACATCATGGAATTTACATCTGAAATTATTCAATTTATTGATGAATATAGAATTCCATAATCTTTAGCAAATCTGTTTGACTTAGAAAAGAGGAAGAATATAATATTGAGCTAAAGTTTAAAAGTATATATTGTCTTAATTTTTACATCAGGTATAGAAATTTTTGAACAAAATATTTCAACAAAAGAACTTATAATATAAAAAGATCAATTTTAATTTGGATGAACGCAAAATTAATAACCATCCTAAGATAATTCATAAGGCTCGTTGTTTAGAAAACAGGTAAACACACTGGTGAAGGAAAATAATTCTAATAAATATCCTAGTCAAAACAAAAAGATTGGGAAATATTAAAATAAATATAAAAAGATTTTCATCTAATTCACATGTTTTCTTAACCATCTATATGCTTCAGAAAAAGTTCAAATTACCGGAAAACTTTCTTCCAAACAACAAATTATTATCTTTCAAATAGAAGATCTGAGAGCTTAATCAGGCCAAGTGGAGAGAGAGAGAGAGAGAGAGAGAGAGAGAGAGAGAGAGAGAGAGAGAGAGAGAGAGAGAGAGTGTGTGTGTGTGTGTGTGTGTGTTACAAGGATTTAGGAGGTCTCAAAGTCTTTGTAGTCCATCCGCGGAGACTCCATTTTGCTCTTTGGTTGAGCGATTTATTTGAAGCATTTAGAGAGTTATTATGATCTTGTCTAACTTATTCTTGAACTCGTTTACTGTGATACTGTTTATCACATCCGCTGGAAGTCTACTCCAAGTATGTTATTTTATATGTAAAGAAATTGCCACATTGAGTTGTGTTGTGTCTTTTCAATTCCACTTTGTATCTGTTACTTCTGGACTGATTTGTGCTAAACGTAAATAGATTATTGTAATCTACATTTGTGATTCTTTTAAGAATTTTGAATGCCTTTATTAACTGTCCCCTTAGTCGTCGAATTTGTAGATCAAATAAGTCCAAACGTTCCATCCTCCGGCTTACCCGAATTGCCGTAGTGTTTGAACTATTTTGGTGACCTAGCTTGTACTGCTTCCAGTCTATCTATATCCTTCTGAATACTTGGAGCCCAGAATTGGACTCCGTATTATAGATGGGGTCTTACTAGTGATGTGTACAGCTGTAGTGCAGTGTCTTTGTTTCTATATTTTAATTGTCTCCTTATGTAGCCTATTACTGTAGTTTCTGTGCTTTCTTTACAGCTTTCCACACTGGGCTATTTTTCCCTGTTGGAGCCCTTGGGCTTATAGCATCTTGCTTTTCCAGCCAGGGTTGTAGCTCAGCTAGTAAGAATAATAATAATAATATGCTCTGTTTGGTGAACTTCTGTTAGTAATACCGAGATCTTCCTCTTGATCCACAATTTCTATTTCATTACCCAGCAGTGAGTAATCTGACTGTGGGTTACTATAACCTATGTACATGACTTTACATTTCCCACAGTTGTAAGGCATTTGCCATTTTCTGGACCATTCTTCTAGCTTCTATAGATCCTCTCTTAAGGCATTTACGTTTTCTGAGTTCGCAGCATTTATGACTAATTTAGTATCGTTGGAGAATTTGGTTATTCTACTAGTTAATCCTAAATCTATATTGTTAATGTAGATAAAAAATAGCAATGGATCAAAGACGGATCCTTGAGGCACTCCACTTGTAACAGTTACCCACTCTGAAGCTTCTCCATTGATTATATCTCTGTTTTCTGCTTGCTAGCCAATCCTCAATCCATTCAGCTGGCTCGTCAATGATGCCTAGTCCTCTAATTTTGACCATTAATTTTTTATGAGGAATTTTGTCGAAAGACTTTTAAAAATCTAGGCAGATGATGTCTATTGCCCTGCTTTTGTCGTAAATGCTAAACATATTGTGGAAAAATTCCAAAAGATTTTTCACACATGATCTCTTTTATCTAAAATCATGTTGGCTGTCTATCAGAAGATTGTTTTTCTCTATAGGTTCTACTATTGAATCTAGCATAATTGATTAAAAATTTTGGCAAGGCACTGAAGTCAGATGAGAGAGAGA
>NC_090732.1:81289653-81319653 GCF_036898095.1 Palaemon carinicauda | reverse complement strand
ATATATATATGTATATATATATATATATATACATATATATATATATATATATATATATATATATACTATGTTTTTCTTATGTACAACTTTTAATATTCATTCTCATAGTGCTTAAAACTTTTCCCATTGATATAATATCTTACAAGAATTTGTAAGTTATAGTTTGCCAGATTACAATAATGAAACCTTCGCCCTTTACCTGCCTGAAATAATTCGGGGCCCCATTATGCGATTTAGTTTACCAGTCACAAGTGCAAATAGCTCGTAAACGTAACTCTACCTTCCCAAAGGGAACATAAAGCTAGTTAACTTGATATTCATGGATAGCGGAAACTGGAGTTGAAAATCTTGGTTTCTTAACTTACTACTAACGATTCACATGACTTCCAAGAACTAACTTCTTTCCAAGGGAACAGAGGAAATTTTGGAATTTGTGGAAATGTAAGATTTTCAATGCACGTGCGATATCCGACTACCTAAATAGGAACAACCATGACCTAACATTGTATATTCTATCTGATACTTTGATCAAGCCATATTTACGTTGTCAACATCGTTTTTAAAGGAAAAGCTTAAGAATCAGAGTCTTTAGATCATCCCTAGTCTTAGCTTGGGTCTGAAGAACGGGCCTAAGTATGTATTATTTTTTATCTCTAGAACATCATATGGCATCACAATGACCTACCTCTTTCCATGATGCTCTTAGATAATATTTAAATTTTGAAGCATTCTTACAATGATAACCCAGTGGAATACACCTTTAGCAAAGCATGCTTTCTCACCATGAATTTAAAATGTCTCTTAAATTCCAGGTTATTTACGATGTTTATAGGAAGCAGATGTTTAACACCCAAACTAAATTTTGGCAGAAAAGAATGTTTACAACAGACTACCGCAAATCTACCTTCAGTTTCAATAAGAAAATGCAGTATGGTGAAGCAGGGTACGTTTCTTCAGTATCATCAGATCTTTTGTGAACATGCAAAGCACAAGAGGGTAAGAAAACCTAGTAATTGTTTGCAAAATAAGAAACTTTGGAGAGGCCTCGAAATCAAGACATAGATGAAAGTTCTGTGCATGATATGCAACCCCGTTATAATGCTGAAAATCTTCCAAGTAGAACAAAAATAAATTCCTATTGTAGGGTACAGGATACTTTTTGGGCACGGTAAGTAAGGAGCACTATTTCCGTGTTGATGGTTTATTAGGAACACGTCTTAATCCTTATGTGGGTACAAGGCAACTGCCGTCTGCGCCAAAACCAAAGTCTTGGCGCGAAGGAGTTAGGCAATGCGTTGCTAACCGCAGATTCAATAACATTCGATTCATTACTGGTACATGTTTATCCAACATCCCCCCTAAAGCTACGCATTACCTAAAAACTATAGGCATACTGAAAACTCAATATTAGAGGCAATCAAATCATATCACATAAAAACAAACAAAAAAGAGGAAAAATTAAGTGAGGAATGATTAATTGAAGCAAAACACAATAATAACTCTACAAACAGTGAATGCCATCTATTTTCCACCCTCGTAGTCCTTTATCCAAGTTGGGTGTTTAGTTGGCCTTGAACTATGCCTACCAAAGGGTATGGGCCTACCATGGTTAGCATATGCCTCCTGGTCCTGGGTATGTGGAACCTTCCCAGCTGGTTTCATAGTAGGGGACTGGTTCCTCGCTGTAATGTACTTCAAGTGAAAGCGATTTCTCCTCGACAATCTACCAGTCCCATCTATTTTGATAAAATACTGTCTATATGTGAGCTTTTCCATCACCAAACCCCGATCGATCCCACTTCTTACTGACTACATCCTGCACGAGGACTTGGTTACCTACACGTACGTAGGGCAACTGCCGGACATGCAGGTCATATAATTGCTTCTCTTTCTGTGAAGTTTTGACCATAGCTTTTTCTCTCTTGCATATTGTCGTCATCCAATGACTGTCTAAATACAAGAATTCATTTGCCATAGGGATAGAGTCTCGTACCTGCCTCTCCAAAGTTAATTGCTCAGGAGACTTGTCTATATCTCTTAGAGTAGTATTCCTGTATTGTATAAGGGCTTGGCTGTGGCATCAGTGTCTAGGATGCCATGACCCCTAATGTTGTCCCTTATCATACGATTAGCAGAGTGCACAGCCGCCTCAGCTCACTCATTCAATTTGGGGTATTGTGTTGATGAGATACGCAATTGCAAACCACCCCCCATCGCTTATAGAAGTCCAACATTTCGGGGTTCGTCCCCCATCAGTGGATATCTCCTCAGGGTATCCCAACAGCAGAACAACCTCTGTAATACAGGGACGATTTTTGATGAAGCCACACCATTGCCAAAGTGCAACAGTTTCAGCCACCTGGTTAATCTGTCTGCATATGCTAAATCGAATTTATCATCTACCTGAAAGAAATCTCTTACAGTTTTCTGAAATGGATACACTGACAGTTGGATGGGAATGAATGGTTCACGTTGTTGGGATAGCGAATTCTCGTTGCACATTGTACATTTACACCTCTGAAACAATACATCTGCCTTCATCCTAGGCCAGTGCACTGATTATTGTACCCTACATAACATTGAGTCAGCACCTTGGTGGCCCGAACGCAGGTTACGTCCCACAGTTTCCCTCAGAGCTTGCAGTACTACCAAACGTATGTACCTCTCGTCAAAGGTGAAAGTGACCAAATAATTAATGTAGCTAAGCCGTTCCCTTACATGAAAATATGACTTTAATGCAGGCTCTACCATAATCTTACTTTCCGGCCAGTTGTCGTCTCTTTTCCTTTTCAATATCTGTGCTACCAATTTTCTCAGTGTCCTCACTGTCGATTACTATGACGTCACTATCCAGGTCACGAAATGACTCGATTATTGCAGTACACACATTCCGCATACCTCTTCTGCATCCTTCATGTTGATCTCGTTTGGTGAAGCCTTCACACTTGGATAACGGGATAAGGTATCAGCGGCAGTATTTCTTTTACCTGAAACGTATTTAACTGCAAATTTATACTGAAGGGTTTTTTTTTTTTTTAAGTGAAATAATCTTGGATTCTGAAATGAGCTTCAGCTCCCGATCAGCGAACAACTTGACCAAGGGGCGATGATCAGATACCAGATGTAGGTTAGGACAGCCCAGCAAAAGGAGATAAGCTTTTTTCAGAAACCAGACCACAGCCGCCACCTCCCCCTTGATAGGAACGTAGTTCAATTTTTCTTTTGAAAGGTACCTGCTGTCACATAAGGCTAGCTTCCAACCCCACTGACAACAGAAAGGTACATCATTAAATACATAAGAGCAATATTGCTGTAATATAACAAAGCCTATTCCTCTTTACTCCAGTCAGTCATAACAATGGTTGGTCTTGCTTTGTCATAATAATGCAAACTCTCAGATATTAACCTACATAACTCATTTTTGGCATATTCAAATTTAGACATCAAAATTTCATCCCAATACACTTTTTTACTGGCCCCCTTTTTCAATAATTCCCGAAATGATGCCATGACAGGGGCCGTTACAACGAAGGGAGCCAACTGATTGACCAGCCCAAACCAGGACAGAATATTGGATATGGCGGACTGAACAGGCATTGGGAACTTCTGTATAGCAGCCAGTTTGTCCTCTGAAGGCAGAAATTTGTCCCCCCCAACATTATATCCCAAAAAATTCACAGTTCTCTCACCAAACTGGTATTTATGTGGGTTCAGAGTTACACCATTGCTCTCACATGCTAACAATAAATCAAAAGTTTGCCAAAACGCCTCTTCTATGCTAGAATCATACAGTAATATATCATCAATACATTTAAATCTCCTATGTATATCCACAATTACATCATCAAATCTTTTGGTGTATGCGTCCAGAGCAGCGCAGTGCCCCATGGGTGTGCGACAATACTGATACCTTCCCCAAGGGGTTACAAAACTCGTAAGCTTTCTACTTTCATTGTCCAACACTACCTGATAGAATCCCCAGTTTGCATCGACCGTAGTTTAAAAGTATGCACGAGGACACTTGACACCTTATCAAATGGTGCAAACGTATGATGAGTTTCCATTTTACAGCACGCATTGAGTTTTTGAAAATCTGCAGTCCTTCTAGGAGTGTCGTCCTTTTTGGCTACCACCAACATGTAGGCACACCACTTTCCAGTAGGCACAGGTTGCAAGATACCTGCTAACACATCCTCATCTATCTGCTTTTTGACCTCTTCCTCCAAATGTTTAGGGGCAGTAATTGGTGTATGGTAAACGTACAGCACCACACCTGGTAGCAGGTGTATGTGTTGTGGTTTGCTGCTCATTATGGGAAAGGGTCTTCTATTCACATTAAATATTGTACCCAAGAAACATTCCAGCAGCCATTGCTTGAATAAGGGGACATTCTCTTCTGTATGAGAGTATGGCGATTCGTTGGGTCTCTCATTACTCCCCCCTATGCTAACCCTTTTATTCCCATAAATATTCAAAGCTGTGTGATTTAGGAAATTTGTATCTACCAACCCTAAAAATTTGCATGCACTTAATGAAAGAAACAACTTATGTGCCCCATTGACAAAATACATATGCTCACCTGTTGACATGCTGCCACACTTGACGTTAACCTGACAATACCCCATTATAGTCATTTGACCTCCTGCTGCGTGTTGTAGTTTTACCAGTAGCTTTATTTAGATATTTTACATCAATTCCCATGTTACGTGCTTGGATTGATCCATCAATAAATACCCTAGCCCCAGTATCTGCTACAGCTTCTAATTTGCAACTTTATTACTATTACCAAACAAGATCGTATGCCTTAAACGATATGCGTCAAACGATAGTTGCTCAAATTCCTCATACATGGGGTAGTCATCCTCTTGTGACATGTCATGGATGCTGGCGAACTGTTTCTGTTGTGTTCGTTTGTTTGTACCCTTACGGTTCGAAATTTTCTGCTCTTGAGGCTTGGACCGGTCGTGGTTGTTTCCATCGTTCCACCGCTTGTTTGCTGACTGCCATTTTTTTTTTTTTGTAGCACATCTTTGCCTAGTGGTTTTTTCCTCCACACTCAGAACACGTAGTGCCCAGCCTCATGAGTTCCCCTACACTCCTACAGCTACGACACTGCGAGTTTCGGACTCGTTTCATGGCACTTACTGACTGGCACTTCTGGTCCGACACCTCCGCTAGCTGGCGCATGTTGGTGAGTGATGTCTTGTGTGTGCGTCCGATGTCCAGAGCTTTCTCCCGCATCAGCTTCTTGTTCTTGGCCAACAAGTCCTTCTGTAGCTCTCAGTGACAAGTTCCTGTGATTAGCTGCTCAATGAGTCCTTCCTGAGTTTCTTTGTCGTTGCAAAAATTGCACATTTGTGTCTGCAACCTGCATAGGGCAAGGAAGTCATTGATCATCTCTGCCTCTTTCTGCTTGAACTTCTGGAGGTATAAGCAGGCGATAAGAAAGTTGGTTTTCCTCTCCAGTTGTGCCTCAAACTTTTCTCAAACCTTTTCTGCATTCTTCTTATCTTCTTCCCTGTCGAAGGTCCAGGAATTGTATTTCTTCAGGCCCTCTTCCCCTGATAGAAGTAGTATATGGTCCACCTGCTTTTTGGCCTTTATGTCCTTGAGACTGAAGTAGAGGTCACAGCGCTGGTGGAAAAGCTTGAAAGCATCTATGTTAGCAGCAGACCAGTCCATGTATGGCACTGCCCCACGAGCTTCTGCCATTGTCACCATTTTCAGTTCTATTTTTCAGCAGAACATCCTTATGGGCCTCTGTAGCGCTCTGCTCACACTTGACTATTGTTTCTTTGATCGGTTTATCAACAGTATCCAAGATGGCAGCGCCCACAACATAAATACTCATAAGTTTCACGGCTTCTCGTTATTCTCTGTCACAGCATTGTTTTCACTGTGCATTTTTTCAACACTGTTCATTTTAGGTTTGCTTTTTCGCTGCCACCACGTAATGATTTCTGTTGTCGGGAGTCCAAGGATGACGACGTTTACTAGTTGAGATCTTTATTCAGACTCACTTGATTTGTGTATATGCATGTATTTGTGCACAAGCACGAACTACTTTTTTACAGGTTTTCTTACATTATGTTACAGCAGTCTCCAAAGAATTAGCTGCTGTCTCGGCTCTGGTAATGTAGTCAGTCACGTTTTCTTCCTAAAATTTCTTCAGAGATGTCAATCCGTGTATAAGGCTATAATTCTTAGTTTACTGCAGCCTTAATTATGATATCCTAAAACTTGTCGTCTTTAGCATCTCTTATAATTAAAGATAGGCTCTGATCATCCAAAAGTTGCACAGTCTCGGCATACACTTTGGCATTATCTTCGGCGCTTGAGGAGTCGGAACTGTTAACCACTTCAAGTAAATTCTAGTCTCAAATAGGAACAGAACTTTACTTCCAATCACTCGTATTTTGCCTCATCACCGTCGAAATGGAATCTGTTACGACCTGGGCCCATAGCCTCTTGAGATGAAGGTAGCATGATGGCGGAAAAAATGGCCAATATATGGGAGGATGCTTGAGTAAAATACCGACAATAACTTGACAGGCTACAACGACATTTTATTGCTTTCTTCCTCTCCACGGAACAACAACTACTAGTTACAACATTCACGGTTCACCAACAGAGGCACTAGCGACAAAACACCGATAATGTAATATAAATAAATGGCAATCCTAAATAAGTATGTATAGAATTATTCATCTTGAATTTATTACTCAATATACACACTTATCATACAGAGGGCATTGTGGAAATTATGCAATATTCCTTATGATAGACTCAATATTTAGCAAGGATTCGTTTTTGAAGAATTTTGATTTAAAGGACACCAGTCTCATGGTTTTCAGGAGCATTCTAATTAGGTAAGTAATACAATGCATCACCACTGCCAATTTTGGTAGTGGATCAATACTTAATGAACTGATTATCATGAGACCGCATGATGAAAATTCGGTTTTGTTTTATTTCAAGACAGGGCTAATGATATTGCTACCATATATTTTTATGTAATTTTCGATTGAATCCCAGTTATATTTCTTTCGGAAAGGGTGGTTGAATTTAAGGTGGGGGTGAGGAGTGTGTTTCTTAAAGCAAACGGCACAATAGACTTTGTCCGTAAAGTGGCGTTAGGTTAGTATGTACCTGTTTCACTTTATATATATATATATATATATATATATATATATATATATATATATATATATATATATATATATATATATATATATATATATATATATATATATAACACAAAAATCTATGTTACGAAATGAAGCTTTCCATCGTTTAGTTAGTCTCAAAGGTTTTCCTCTTCTTCTAAAGTTAATCATATTCGATATAAATAGACGGTAAAATCGTTAGGAACTTACACAACCCCAATACAGTTCTTTTTTACATAAAAAATATCCTAGAATTTAATGTAACAATGAAGTATGAATTAATAGAAGGACCATCTAATTTAAGTATGAAAAGAGTTCTTATGGACAAGATAGATTTATTTAAACTAGTTTATCAGTAATTTTGTTACGTTTTCTATAGAGATGCATTGGAAGTTTTCTATGGGTATAATATGAGGTAACTTTTGAAATTTTAAAGATTATAATTTGTCGTTAGAAGGGGCACTCTAATAGCATTACACATTTTTCGTTTTTATGTTTTCACAAAAGAATAATAAGTTATAATTATTTGCACACCAACATACCACCATGATAGTATTTTTGGTATCGTAATAACTGTTTTGCTTATGCATCTCACGGAACACGTGCCGTAAATAAAAGCTCTTTTATTTATACAATAAGATAATACACAAAGACGTAAGATGCAGTCTGCAGAAATACTATTACCTTATCATTTCAGGAAGCAAACTTCAGCATAAACATAATTTGCAAAACACCTTCCCTAAAGCTAAAGGGCTGTAAGGCTTCCAGTCTTCTTCTTCTTCTTCTTCTTCTTCTTCTTCTTCTTCTTCTTCTTCTTCTTCTTCTTCTTCTTCTTCTTCTTCTTCTTCTTCGTACAGTTGCTCTTTTATTTCCGTGTCAAATTAAACAAGAGGTAGTCTGTATTTGGCCACTTATTGGAATTAAAAACAAAACAAAAATAACCTTGTGACATAAGGACTTGAAGACAAGGAAAGCTTAATTTTTCATGGATAAGTTTCGTTTCCCTTTCATTCATTAATTCCTATGAATAATAGATTTTGCATAATTCTAATCCTCCTTTACATTTATATCTTTCCGGACAATTCCATCCTGTTCGTAATACAATGCATGCAGTCAATTCTAATAGTTAGGCCTTCTCCCCCATGAGGCTCAAGACTACACAGTACTCTAGAAGTTTTATTCCAGCTGTGACAAAAGTTCAGAGCTGCAGGAAATGTTTTTATGTTGACTAGGCTGACACGAGTCCTTTTTTATAGTTTATATATGAAATATCTGTTTTGTTGTTGTTTCTGTTTTTTAAATATGTTATCTTAATTGTTTATTATTTCTCATATAGTTTATTTATTTCCTTTTTTCTTTACCTCCCTGGGCTATTTTTCCCTTTTGGAGTCCTTGAGACACCTCACGGATTTTCTAAACCCCGTTTGGTTTCATTGTAGTGTATTACATGGCAATGTATCCTAGTATTCCAACTACTTTTTCTTGTAGGAAAAATTACGCTCCCTTCAAAAATAACACTCGTTCCCGTCGCAAATGAATAGTTACAGAAATATATATACATCTATATCCTCCGATAATGGGGGACCCCCTTTGGGAACCCGGGGTTTTGGGTGGGGAAAACATACTGGGGAACCGATATATAACCGTAAATCAGTCCTTTTCTTCTCTATACATTTCCTTCTTGTATTTATTATAACCGTAGGAAAATACAAATCAGTATAACTGGATATATTTGGGAGGAGCCGTTTCAAAGGTTATTTCTTGTAGCAATACAGTAACCAGTGCTACCAACGCCTGATGTAGATTAAATGTTAGCATTCCATACCTGATGTAGACCAAATGTTAGCATTCCATGCTAACATTAGCACCCATTTGTTCGTACGTTCGTTCGCACCAGTTTCCGACCTGTGCATATATAACCCCCCTTCGCAGGAGTTTCTCTCCCTTATTACTCTTTTTTTTACCGTATTATTTTCTCATTGTATATTCGCATTCACTATTATTTATCATACATTCCATTTTCCCTTCCTATATTGGGTTTATTTGTTTGGTTATTTCCTTTCCCATTTGTACGTACGTTCGTTCGCACCAGTTTCCGTCCTGCGCATATATCACCCCCCTTCGCAGGAGTTTCCTCTCCCCAATTACTCTTTTTATTACCGTGTTATTTTCTCATTTTATATTCCCATTCAATATTATTTATCATTCATTCCATTTTTCCTTCCTATATTGGGTTTATTTGTTTGGTTATTTCTTTATCCCTTCCCGGTTGCACATAAATACTTACTCTGGACTAGTTTTTTTATCCAGTTAATTCTCGGTATGATCACCTCATTTTATATTCCCATTCAATATTATTTACCGTTCATTCCATTTTATCTTCCTATATTGTTTTTATTTATTTTTGTTGGTTAGTTCCTTTTCTCTCCTCTGTGTCTTATAAATCTTTTCTTTGGTCTAGTTTCCGTATTTAGTTCATTCATGTTTACCAGCTTGTGTTCGTTGTTTTTCCCTTAACCAATCACCACTCTAGGCTTATGCAGATATCTCCCTACCCCCCCCCCCTTCCTTTATCTCTTTGACCGCTCTTTTCATACCCTTTGTTCCCATGCCTTTCCCGTTGTAACCTTTGACCTGGTGAGACGTTCTTCATTACAAGTGCGGTTTCTTTTTTCGTATTTTGAGATGGAGCATATTATAGAAACTTGTACCGTCTGCAGTATTCCGTACCTAAAAGCAGTGCCTTAATTCCATGGTGATTTTTTTTATGCTTCAGGTAATGTTGAGCATTTTCTTAAATCTCACATCGTTATTCCTCAGCGTTTAAACTGCCCCAAGTGTCGTTCTCTTTTATCTTATAGGGTAGACATTCACGGGTTTTATTGCTCTACTGAAACCACCATTCGTAAAACTAAGAAGAAACGCCGTTGTGGTTATACCGTTACTTCCTATAAAGGTACTTTTTTGGACAAAAGTCGTCTACCCCCATGGAAGATAATATTATGTGCCATCCACTTTTTGCATAAACATTCGGACCATGAGACCCTCATGGATGGTATCGACATATCTTCAAAGACTAGTGTGGATTGGAGAAGTTTCTGTTCCGAGGTTACCGAATACTTCGACGTTTTCTTCATAAAAGTAAGTCATTCCTCAATAGCCATTATACGTGTTTTATGACCGGGGTACTTCTAGGCAAGGTTAGGTGGGTTTGTTAGGTTCTGTGGTCTTTCTGTACTATTTATATATTGTGTAACAGTTATATGGAAAAATTATTTAATATTCGAATGGAAATATTTATCATTTCTGCCACTAGTAATGACATCGTGTCGTTGGTAGTTCTGTGTTCCATTCGTCACCGTTGGTAGTACTGTGTATCAAAGTAAGTCATTCCCCCATTCTTATTATATGAGTTGTGTGACCGGGGTACTTCTAGGCAAGGTTAGGTGGGTTTGTTAGGTTCTGTGGCCTTTTGGTACTTTTTATTTATTGTTTAATAGTTATATGGAAAAATTATTTCGTTTACGTATGGAAATATTTAGCATTTCTATCTCTAGAAATGACATCGTGTCGTTGGTAACACTGTGTACCATTCGTCAACGTTGGTAGTTCTGTCAACCATTGGTAACGTTGCTAATGTTATCGTCCTCAGTACATCTGTTGTTTGAATATTTTAACTCAATATATATGTCAACAGTGTTAATATTTATATGGTACATTTGTATTGTATTACATGGTGTGATTTTCGCACAGGAAATATATGATTTCCTATAGTAGATAACGTGATTTAACAGGTTTTCACATTCATTTCATTCGTAATAACATCAACCAATTCGTCAACTTAAAGAGTTAACCGAATTGGTTAATCTGTTTGTTTCCGATTGAAATGGTCATCAAAATCGGTTAAATCACGTTATTTGCTATAGGAAATCATATATTTCCTGTGCGAAATCACACCATGTAATACAATACAAAATTACCCATTGTTTTGCCAATTGCCAGTAATAAATGGATGATTAATGATAACTCAGTGTTTACCTGCTATATGGAAACCATATTCATGAAAATTAAATGAATTTGCGATTAGATAGAGTTCGAGAACTATAAGGGGATTGATTTATGGCATCATAATGAATATATTGTGAAGAATTTCTCTTCACTCTCCCTTTCTTTCATATTTTGGCCTAGCTCAAAATATAGTAGTCACCCCTACAGTTTTGACCTCTGCACTTTACGTTTTTTCTAACAAAACGTGGATAAACTGCTTTAAATTAACTGAACTTGTTGACAATACTGTACGACATGTTCGTGACCTCACTGCATAGAAACGCAATACAAAAGCATTATGCTGCGTACATTGGTTCCTTCCTTGAACTACGTGTGTTGAGATAAATTATTTCACCGGTTTTGAATATAATTTCAATACTGCTGACTTATAATCCGCTAATTTTGTCTTTTCAGTATTAATTTAGATCTGAATTATTTATAAGATATATCACCATTGCAACCTACTCATTTAGATTATACATTTTTAGTATGCCAGAATAGGTAGGAATACGTTGAATGTATATTCCCCTAGAACTGCAAGATTTCTCTTTGTATTTACCACAAAATCCCACCTCTTACTCTCTCCTTACAATAATACAATGCCCTGCCCGAAAGTCCCGATATGGCATCTCAACTCGACGACCCTCTCCTGTTTGGAAGATGCCAGTTGAGAGCTTGTGACCTTTGATTTGCCCCCAATCGTTCACGAGCCACCGCCCTGATCTGATGGGCAACCTGTATTACTCTCGCTTACCCCAACTTCCCCAACAAACAGAGGAGGAATTCTGGTGTCCTGTCGGCTGGAGAGAGGGAAGATCCGAATCTGGGAACTGTGCCAGCGATACCAAAAAAGCGAGGAAGACCAAAAGGTGGGCCAGGCAAGCAAAAACTTCATTGAACGGTTTTATGGACAAAGGGCTTTTCCAGTACTTAAGTTTGGAGTGTATATAAAACACGTGATCACTTGAAGTTTCCCCCATTTTTAGATTAGGTTAGATTTTCATTTTAACTTCATTTAGGTAACTTGCTTTTACATAATTCGGGCTGAGTTCGTGGGATTGTGTGTGTAAATTCTGTGTATAACCTCTTACTTTAGAGATATAGTCCAGTCTCGGGTGACAGGACCACGTGTCCGACCCCATTTCAATCATTTACCATTGCTGAAGAGTTTGAGTCACGCATATTTTGACTGCCTTTTGCTTTGCTAAGAGATACATTTCTTTGATTTCATTTTGTTTGTTTTAACTTCCTTTACTGATGTTAAGATGTCTGTTTTAACACTTGTAAAAAATTAACTAGATTAGGTTAATTACGCCTTTTTATATTTCTATTCCCTTTATAGGTTGATTATGTCTAAAATGGATATTTAATCTGTACAGTATACCCGATATATTTAAAGGAGTAAGTATGAATAACTTGAAGGTAATAGTGTGTTAGCAACTGACTTAGTATTCATTCTCAGTGCCTTGAAGGTAAAGATCCTTATCTTTAACAATAATACATCCCTGCCCCATCCATTGCCATTGTTTCCATTCATAATGCAAAATTCCTGTCCAGCATCTCATTGGGGTCCCTGGGACAGTGCCGAAACAGAGCCTTAGAGTGTAGATGGCTTTAGTAATGACAAAACTTAAGTAGGCCATAAAATTACTTTTATTTCACGTTTGGGGTTTTCGTGCCCCTGGACAGAGTACAGTTTTCTACGTAGAGTGAAGGTTTGTGAACTGCATCATGAAAGTTATTACCAGGGTGTTTGTGCCCGTGAATGTTAGTGCTCCTTTTCCTCCCCTGCTGATCTTTGTTTACATGGTGTAGGGAGACATTCCCGGAACAAGTTCCCACTCAACAATTAAATAAAAAGAAAAACAAAATCCCTGCATATAAATACATATGGAAATTCTTATCTATATCTTTGCAAGATGAAGAGGAAGGATGACATATTAATAGGTATATGCGAAGTTCATTAAAGTTGGTAGAAGACAACGTTACGAAAGGATTCAGTTGACATATATATATATATATATATATATATATATATATATATATATATATATATATATATATATATATATAAGTATATATATATATATGTATATATATATATATATATATATATATATATATATACATATATATATATATATATATATATATATATATATATATATATATATATATATATATATATATATATATATATATATATATATATATATTTCAGGTCATTATAGCTTCAGGTGGGCAATTATTAGAAGAAAACAAAACCATCCCCAAGTTGCTCTCCCGTCTTGACCATTCAATGGTGTAGGAAAAAAACAAAGACCTGAGAGATGGGTAAACACAAGGCTTTGTGGAGAATTTTGTAAGTGTTGAGTGGGAAGTTGCTAGTCCAGGAAAGTCTCCCTTCGTCAGTTCATAAAAGATCAACAGGGGAGGATAAGGAGCACTATCGCTCAGGGCACAAACACCTTGTTAATAACTTTACTGACGTAGTTCACTAACCATCACTCTTAAATGCAAAAACGAAAATTGTACTCTATCCAGAGGCCTAGAAACTCCAAACGTGAAATAAAAGTAATTTAATGGCCTACTCTAGCTTTGTCAGGTCTAAGGTCATCTACACTCTTAGGCTCTGTTTCGGCTCCGTCCCAGGAACCCCAGTGAGATGCTGGACAAGAATCTTACGTTAAGTAATTATTGAGACAAAACAAAAAATGGGAGCAGTGATGTAAAGTAAAATAAAAGTTAAAGATATGGATCTTTACCTTCGATTGATTAATTGATTTAATCTATACCTTTGAAGCAGATAGATTCAATACTAAGTCACTCGCTAACACACTTATCAAGTTACTTACTCCTTTCAATTATCGGGTACACTGTCCCGAGATTAAATATTCATAATGACATAATCAAATAAATGGAGAAGTAGAAATACGACGAGGTTCAATTAACCTAATCTTGATTTATTATACAAATTTACATTAAAGGAAATGGACATCTGAACAAAAAGTAAAAGCATCAAAGCAAAATGTGATGTAATAAAAAGAACTTCAAAATGATAAAAAATGGTTGCTTAGACACGTGGTCTTCTGCAATGGTCAATAATTGAAACTGGGACGGATACATGGCCCGGTGGCCCCGAGACTGTGCTAGTCTCGAAAGCAAAAATGATATACCAAAACTTTACACACAATCCCACTACACACAACCCGAAATATGTAACAGCCTGTTAAACCTAAATTAAGTAAAAGTTAATCTAAGCTAAAAAATGGGGGAATAAGTGGCCATGTATTTTTACCTGTGCTCCTTACAGACGACCGTCCTCGTCCTCAAATGGCTGTTGACCGTGGTTGCACACTTTGGACTTGGCACCCTTGACTGGCCTACCCCTGGAATCCTCGCTTGTGGTAGATAGAGTCTCCCAGGCTCGTACCTTCCCTATCTCCAGCCACAGGTCCTTGTATGAGTCGAATTTTGGGAGAGGGGGGGGGGTGAGCCAGAGGTGCAGATTCACTGACCAGGTCGGTCAGCCAGTCACAGCTGCTTGTAAACGAATGGGTCGACGCTAGGGTTGAAATGGTTCACCTGACTTCACCTTCCAAAACAGGTGAGGGTCATACTACGTGAGTAACCCAGTGGAGGTGCCATCTTGGGACTTTAGGGCAGGGTAATAAATTGTTGTAAGGAGTGCATAGGAGGCAGGATTTTGCACAAAATACTTAGAGAAGTCTTGCTGCTCTAAGGGAGTTTACATATACAATAAACCTACCTATTCTGGCTTGCTAAAAATTAATATTTTGAATAATAAATTAGCAATGGGCTGGTACGATGGGCAAACATCTTAAAATTAACAAACCTTAATTGGTATTGAGAAATGTAGCTGTATTTAAGTCAGCTGCATTAAGAAAATTATTCAAACCCAGTTTAATATTTTATCTCAAGACACGTAGTTTGAGGAAAGAACCACCTTTCACCAGCTTAAGGCTTTCGCTGTGCGTATCTATGCTGTGACGTCACGAGCATGGCGTACGCTATTGTCAACAAGTTTAGTTGATTTGAAATAGTTCTCCCGATGTTTCGGTAAAGAAAACTTAATGTAGGAGAGAACGTTTAAGGGGTAGTTACAGTATTAGGAGAGAGCCTAAAATACAAAAGGAAGAAGAGTGAAGAAAAATTCTTCACACTCTGGGGATAAAGGGAGGAAAAAGGGAGAGGAGTTAGTTCTAGCAAATGGGATTCAACTACTTGTTAGTACGCGCAAGATAAACTTACTGGATGAACAAGTGAGTGAAGTCGTTCTTCACATCAACGTCCGTTTAAAGTTAACAAAACACAGTTAGCATCAATTAAATTCAATCAAGTCAAAGTTATGCGGGAATGCGGGGATAAACTGAACCCGCAGGCAATGCTTTACAGAAGCATTAAGATAAGTAAATGAGCAATGTTAACTTTAAACGTACGATGCAAGGATAATCAAATTGTTAAAAGTAAAGTACGCAGTTCTTCCCACCCAAGGGGCAAGGATAGAGCAAACAAAATGTGAGCCAATAACAGTTGTGTTCAGCAACAAGTCCTGCTAATGACAAATTCAATATTAAGGAGGTGAATCCCAGTCCCGGTCTGACATCCAACATTTTACATGAAATTTTTTTACAAAGAAAGTGACTAACGTGATGAATATTTCGCATTCGACAAGTGAGAAGGGGAGAAAAGCTACTTCCTTCTCAGCATAAAAATGTGAATAATTGTCTGACACTAGTTTGGATGAAAAACCGAGACAAACTAGGTCCATGAGGACATAGTATTTCTGACCGCGAGAGTTTTGGACGTTGCCTTGAATGAAAACGTTCAAAAGGGGAATATTAAAAATGCAAGTTACATTCAGCACGAGCTGAAGGATGTCAGGGGGATTGTAGTAACATGAAGAATTGCCAAGGCAAAAATTAGATTTATGCTTTGAAGTTAAAGCATGGGATTGAACTGGAAAATGCTGCTGCACGACTTGGCAAAAATAATAAAAGTTTAGAGTGGTGCCTTATAAAACTGAATGGAAATTATAAATGACGCTCATGGTGCCGTGATCCTCAAACAAGGTTAATCGTAAACAAGCTCTAATCTCCGGTGCTAGATCTACATGTGTGACCTTTGCTAAATGTGCCGTCAGTGCAAAAGGTTCCTTTCTGACTGCTAAAATCTTAAGGTTGCGATCACGAGGCTCGTTCTCAGAGCCGGTTTTAAATTCTGATGTGGATGTTTTAGCATTGACGCGGGTTGGAGCGAAAGTTACGGGCTTAAGGATAGGATAATCAGGCAACATGAGCACTGGTCCGTGGGATGGTACGAGTTTAATAAGTGAATTTACCGGTACAGGTCTTTACTGGCCTTCACGCACACGGTCAAGTTGGGTGGTATTTGCGCTACCACTAGGGGATTCCAGGTTGAGACCACGAATGGTATTTTCTTCGGGACGCACTGTTACCGGCGGTAAAGCCAAGGTGGATGAGTTCGATTAAACATTGGCTGAAGGTTTGGAAATGAGGACGGAGCAGGAGGGACTGACATAAAATTACTAATATTGTGCCGTGCTGGCAACATAGTATTGAAAATTGAAGGTTTTACGGGTTGGGGAATTGATGCAAAATTATGAACACTGTGACTGACTGCCGAGACACTGGGGGTATCAAATAAGGGACGTTAATGGCATTTCCAAAGTGATGTGTCTCTGGAGGTGTTGCCCTCAAAGAAGAACAAGACTGAATAGGTTCAATTATTAAGTTAGGATGAGCCATTAGGCTATTAAAAGCAATTTCAATTTTACTTGAGCAGGCAGCAAGAACGGGATAATTTAATTTAACAATGGGATAGTCGTAATAACGTCTCCAAAATTTCTTGTAATTGCAAAGTTTATCTCTTACTTTACCAATAAGGGTTTTAAAATGAGCCACGGCTTCAGGACCCATGTTAGGAAAATCTACTGAAGCAAGAGCAAGAAGTGCTAAGTCTGCGTCATCACAAGCAAAGTTGAATGTTAACTCCTGTTCCTTAAGCCAAGTGTTAATCTCCTCTGGGCTGAGCGTTTCCATCTTAGGCGTTGGAGGGATGTTTACGTTGCAAGTGAAGTTCGCCATCTTGGGTTGACCACGTTTGATGATCAGATTCGGTCAAGCAAACCAAATGGTAAATCTGAATTTTCAAAGGAATATGAACATGAAACTTTATAAATTTGCAAGCGTGATAAATAAATATTTGAAGTTACCCGTGATGAGAGAAAAATGGTTAATTGGGAAAAACAAATGTAAATCGCAAATTTACTTTAAAATTCAAACTGACCGGGTCCAGCAAAGCAGATGATGCTCGGTCACTTGACAAAAACTTTACAAAAATGGATTATATATGCGCGCGGTGATAACAGACTGATTTAAATTACTTAAGAGAAGCCAAACATGTTAGAAAGCACATGGGCTTATAAGTGCAAAAACTTTAAGTTAAAAGCTGAAATAACAGGTCGAAGCTGACATTGTTGTTGTGACGGTTTCACAATTGCGGGCGCACTGAGGTGACCACTGAACGATTCAAAAAATAAATGAGTGCACAAGGCAATAACTTAATTATCAAAGTGCACTCTCGTGGAGGCCAAACAAATATAAAATTTCCCTCACGCGGAGGTAAAATAAAATATCCTTGCGAAAGGACAAAATTAAAAATATCCTCGCTAAAGGGAAAAAAAAAATCTCGCTAAAGGACAAAAACAAAAATCTCGCTAAAGGACAAAAACAAAATCTCCTCACACAGAAGACATAGTTTAAATCGATGTCGCGCTTGTAAGCGTTAAACAATGAAGTTACAAATGTAACTACATAGTTAATTAATGGAACTACATGCAGTAAGTTACATACGGTAGACAACAATTACGCACCCTTTAGTTTGGGTTGTAAACAAGATCCGCCATCTCGGAACAAACACGTGGAAGGAAACGGACTTGGTTAAATTAAGTTTTTACACCACTTGTAAGAAAACTTAAAATTACGTGCGCCAATTCGCTCTATAGGACAAGGACACGTGCTAGGTACACGGGAAACGTTACTTAGCAAAGCTAGGGAAGGGAAACGACACAAAGGAATGTAGACCAAGGTACAAAATGATATAAATTAGATGTTGAAATAGCAAAATTAGTTGACAGAATGAGTACACCGGTGCTCTCATTGAGCAGTAAATATGGACGTCTGAACAACACGAAACATTAGTTCAACCAGCTTAGAACTTAATGGCTTATTATAAGCGGAACCCACCACAACACGTTGGTGAACGGATTCGAGACAAAGCAAAGTTCCTATGATAGATTGCAGAGAACATTCAAGCAACAAAATAACCTGGTTACGTAGTTCTTTCCTTAAACACGTGGTCGATACAAAAAGATCATAATGACTACAAATCTCTCTTCTCAATTAAAGTCTGGGCTTTACACATTCGACAAACCGGCTGGTGCGTGTGGTTAAGTGATATAGCGAGTTACCTTATGCTTAATCAAGCTGATTAATTATGTTAATGCTTCATAGGTCGAAGGTAAATGATTTGGTTCGGCCACCATTGCCTGGGTCTCCCTGGTCCTAGCTTGGGGACTGATCATATGTATATATGGCCAGTTCCTAGGGCATTATCATGCTAGGGCATTGTCACTGTCCCTTGCCTCTGCCATTCATGAACGACCTTAAAGATTTTTAAAAAAAACTATACTTACATACTCGTTCAGTGGATCGATAAAAAAAAAAAAATCAACCACCCATTGACATACTACCGCTAGAGTGTTATTGGGTCCTTTGACTGGCAAGATCTCTTCTTTTCTGATGAAACTGAAACCTGACACCTTTAACCTTTGATGTTCTTACTGTTCTCAAAATATTTAATTTTGATTGTTCATTACCTCTCTTATATTTCATCTATCTCCTTGTTTCCTTTCCTCGCTGCTATAAGCCCTTGGGCTTATAACATCCTGCGTTTCCAGCTAGGGTTATAGTGTAGCTTTTAATAATAATAATAATAATAATAATAATAATAATAATAATAATAATAATATTTGGGTAGTAGACCCTCTTTCAGGTAAGTTTTGTTGAAAATAATGGCTGCCTCAGTTGCATTGATCTTATACTCCGTCTTCTCAATGGCTCTTATTATCTTCTTTTCAGGATTACTGCATACAGCCAGTAACTGAGCAAAAGTCATCCTTCATGGTGGGTTGTCAAATTGAGGAATAATTGGTGAGTCAAGGTTTTAATGTAAAGTTTACAAATCAGGTAAAATTTACAATTCGGGTAATAGAATACAGTGAACAAGCCACGCGTTTCAGGAATGCTACCTCCCTTCCTCAGGCTTGAGTGTTGGAAACGTTGAGAGCTACATCCTTATATACGGCAAATGTGGCTTAGGCAGAGAGGTAACGAATTTACATTGGCTGCCTCAGGCGGAGTGGGCGGAGTGAATAGAATGGCTGATTCTCATTGGCTAAGCCGCTCGCTGAGAGCGGCTCTAGAACACTCAGACTGCCTTCCCACTCACTCATGGGTAATGAGTCGCTATCTTGTCCTCTGGGAGCTGGGCTCTGATTGGTGGGAGCGCTCGCCAAGAGGATATGCAGAGTAGGCAGACTATCCTGTCGCTGATCAAAGCTGTCGGGGCTGGTTATGTCTTGATCAGTTGGGTTTTCTTGGTTGGAGATGTCATGGTTGGTTGGGTGTGATGTTCCTTCGACAGGAGGGGAGGAGGAACATTTCCTGGGTAGTGTTAAGTGTCGATTTTTCTCTCAGTATAAGTAGAGCTTCAAGTATGCGAAGTCTCCTGCTATCTGGAGAACGGCCGATGATCTTAGTTTTCTTAATTATTTCCTCACGTTTGATTTTGTTGTTGTGGATGTGGAGGGAATGAGCTTTTATTGCACCTCGTTGAACATGACAGACAGTCTCTTTGACAGACGCATAGTGGTCATTCCTATGTAATGTACAGAGCATCCTGGAACAGGGCATAAGTAGGAATAGACCACGTTGGTCTGTCTGAGGATGTCCTGAGTCAGCGGGGCTGAGTTGTTCCTCATGATGAGAAAACTCGTCTTGATGGTTTGATAATAAATAGTCAGCTTGACCTCTTTGTTTTTATCCAAAGGGGGGACGTGACTCTTTATTATGTCTCTCATGGCATTTTCATCTTTCTGGTAATCCCGATGCATGAACCCTTACTGGAGGAAGTGCACCTATACAAATAAAATCACTAATATATACTCCAAATCCAATACCAGCATCAGATTTGGAACCATCAGTATACATAAAAGTCGATTCCTTATGTTCTTCAACATGTTCCATAAAAAGTGATCTGGGATCTAAGTCAGTCATGTTCTTTTTTATACCAATAAAATATTTACAAAATATATCTCCAACAATTTCCATGGAGGGGTTGATGATATCCAACATGAGAGCACTTTACTTCCATCTATATCTACTGTAGACTGTCTACTAAAGTTTTTACCCACAAAACATAAGGTTGAGGAGATTTTGGGCGCAACTCAAAATATCTACATTGCCTTACAAGGTTTGCAGTCTGATAGGCTAAAGAATTAGGAAGTCTTTGCAACCTAAACCAATACCGAACAATAGAAGACGCCCGACAAAGCTCTACAGGTAATTCTCCAACATCAACAAGAAGGTTTGGGAAAGGCAAAATTGTAAAGGCTCCTGTGGACAATCTGATACCAGCATGGTGCATAGAATCTAAAACTTTTAATTGGCATGGGGTTGCTTGGGAGTATACTTCACGTCCATAACTAATTTTTGAAAAAATTTAGGCCTTGTATAATTTTAAAAGAGTTTTTCAGTTTGCCCCCATGATGTATGGGACAAAACTTTTAAAAGATTCAGAGCCTCAAGACATTTTACTTTTAAGGCTTTCAAGTGAAGAACCCATGTAAGCCTACAATCAAATATCAACCCTAAAAATCTAGCTTCACTTACACATAGGATCCATTGACCTTTGATATATAAATCTTGGTTTAGATGTACTCCCCGAATACAACAGAAATAGACAGCAATAGTTTTGCTAGTTGAAAACTTAAAATAATTCATATCGACCCACTGGATAATTTTGTCAATTGAGAGTTTTAGTTTTCTCTCAATCATTGCCATTTTAGCTCAAGCAAAAATATAGAGAGATCATCTACAAATAGTGTTAAGAGAATATCTTAGGTAATGACGGAGGATATCCCATAAATGGTTAGTGCAAATAGGGTTACACTTAGCACACTACCCTAGGGAGCACCTTCTTCCTGACATTTCCTCTCTGATAGAGATTTCCCTACTCTCACTTAAAGAAAATCTATGTGAAATAAATGATTAAATGAACAATGGTAGCTCTCCTCTTAATCCTAATTCATGAATGGTTTTAAGTATACCATATATCCATGCAGTATCATATGCCTTTTTAAGGTAAAAAAGACTGATACATGGTACTGTTTGGAAGCGAAGGCTTCACAAATAGAGGATTCCAGTCATATCAACGCATCAGTTGTTGAGTGCATTTTTCTAAATCTACACTGGATAGGTGATAAAATACTGTTCTTTTCTAGGTAGCATATTAGTCTTGCATTAACCATCTTCTCCATGATCTTACATAAACAAGATGTCAATGCAATTGGTCGATAGTTTGCAACAAAAAACTTATCGTTACCGGGTTTTAAAAAGGCTAGAATAATGGCTAGTTTCCAAACACTTGGATAACTATGAGCATGCCATATTCTATTAAAAATGCTCAAAATTAATAACTTTGAACTATAAGGTACGTGTCTAATCATTGCATATGGAATTCTATAGGGTCAAGGGACTGTATCATTACACGTAGCAAATGCGGAATCAAAATCTCTTTCAGTAAAAAGAGAATTGTATGACTCTTCCCTTCTTGTAGCAAACTTTAAACTTTTCTTCTCTTCATTGCTCCTAAACTGGTGACCAGGAGTTGCTTCACACCTGCATGACACTGTACATTTGAGAAATGATTAGCCAGGGGATTTCTAACCTCGGTTGCTCCAGTCACATACGGATCATTCACCTTCAGCACTGGTGGTGGGTTGGGGTGAATTTGCCTGCTATCTTTTTTACTTTCCTCCACAGAAAAGATGGTAGTTTTACTGTTAATGGAGGAAACAGAAGGCACCCAAGACTGGCGCCTAGCTTCTTTCATGGCACGATGGAACTGTGCTCTACATTTCTTGTATATAATTAAATTCTCTTCAGTATGGCGTCTGCGCAATTGAGTTAGAGAACTTCTTGTGGCTCTGTGGAGGGCAGTTAGTTCTGAAGACCACCAGAGGACTGGTCATCGTTTGAATAACCATGTTGTTTTGGTAATTGCAACTGACTCCTACTATATGAAGGGTTCCATTCAGTAAGTCTATGGTATCATCAATATTTCCAAACTGTTCTGCATTACCTTCAATTTTGCTTAGCTCACGAAATCTATCCCAGTCTGCCTTGTCGATATTTCTTCAAGGCGATCTATGTAAAGATCGACCATTGTTGGTGTTTGTAATGATTAGTGCATGATGACTAGTATGCCAATCATCGAGTTAAAGACCTTCTTGTGGCTCTGTGGAGGGCAGTTAGTTCTGAGGACGACCAGGCGACTAGTCGTCGTTTGAATAAATCTATTGTTTTTGGAATTGAATTTACTCCTGCTGTATAAAGGGTTCCATTCAGTAAGTCTATGGCATCGTCAATATTTTCAAACTGTTCTGCATTACCTTCAATTTCGCTTAGCTCACGAAATCTATCGCAGACCACCTTGTCAAGATTCCATCATGGCAATCTCTGTAAAGGTGGACTATTCTTGGTGTTTATAATGATTGGTGCACAATCACTTATAAGCTAATCATCTAATGCCCTCTTTTATGTATTAAGACTGGGAGAGAGCAAAGAACAGGTATTCACTTGAGTACATTTATTTTCCAACTGACTTATACACCCTAACTTGTGAGTAGAATATACCAATTAGTACACTACTGGGTTTCACCCTGGTCAATTACCATAACTACCAGTTCTATATGATTAGGCTTAGTGGTAGATGTACACAATACTCTTCCCTTCGTACAAGTTGCTATTGCTTCTGAAATATGAAACAAAATAGACCAACTTAAAATATTAACAATATCAACGTAGAACAGACTAACTTAGAATATTAACTTTTCCCTCCACGCTAATAATTATTGCTTGACAAATTAAAAAAGACTAACTTTAAACATTAACAACAATCACCAAATAGTAAAACAACATGAAGAAAACAAAAAAACTAGGTAGTAAAATAATGTAAATAAAACAACAAAATATCTTCCACACAAAATAACTAAAATTAATGTTTTCAGACATTTGATCTGATGGCTTGAGAAGTTTGCGCCTATTTCACATATTTCCGAATATTGTGCTTTACATAGTCTTCCAAATAAGTTGATGCCTTCTTAGTTCTTGTAGATCTCCTTGGCATAGAAGTAGTGTCTGACACAGATATATCTGTTAAAACTGCACTGTGATCAGAACTTCCAATAGACCTAGTTGTTAGAGGATCCTGGTTGTTGGGTACATTTATGTGTCTTTCGCTGTTCTGAGCATTTATAACAGGCTTACCCACTGCTGATTTACTAATCCCACTTTCAGCATACGTTTTTACGCTATCTGACAGTTCAGTGATTGCTCCAGGGTCTTTATCCCCTTCAGCTCTATGTTTACTGTCCTCACCACACACATTGAACTGATGCATCCACTGACATTTCAACTGGATTCTCACTGTATGTTGATCCGTCAACTTGACGCAGTTGGTCAATATATATTTTCCAGATGATGTCGCCCTCGGCAACATGATAGGAACATGGACTTGAACGTTCAGTCACAATCCCTGAAATCCACGTTTCTTTTCTATTTTCATAGTCCATGGTTAACACGGTATCTTCAATTGTAACTAGTCTCGTTGGTTTCTTGAATAAGTCACCAGATGATTGCTTTCGAATTCTTTCCGATATATTTAGACGCTGTAGGTCAAGACGTGTTTTCAACCATAAACCCATCAATTCTGCCGGTGTGCGCTTGGTAGTGGTGTGTGGGGTTGTGCGGTATGCGAGGAGAAAATCCCAAAGTTTTCTATATAACGAGCTGTTTTTGCTATTATGTGCTTTCATGCCATGCTTGAATGCCGTCTTGAACGTTTTTACAAAGCGTTCTGCTTGTCCATTTGTACTTGGATGATATGGCGCAGAGCAGATATGTTTGATCCCATTGCTTTCAGTAAAAGCACGGAACTCAGCTGAAGTAAACTGCGGCCCATTGTTGGAGATAAGTTCATCACAAACTCCATGTTGTGCGAAGATCTTTCTGATCACCTCTATTGTGCGTGTATTGCTAGTTGACCTCATACAACAGACCTCTGGCCACTTTGAATATGCGTCCACCATTATGAACCACATTTCGCCTAAGAAAGGGCCAGCAAAATCAATATGGACTCTTTTCCATGATCCCGCCGGCCATTTCCACGGATTTCCTTGAGTTACAAGTGGAACCGATTGCGTTGCTTGACATGCATAACACGACTGCACTGTTTGTTTAATGTCTTGATCAATGTTGGACCACCACACATGCATTCTTGCTAATCCTTTCATTCTCACAATCCCTGGATGACAACTGTGTAATTTGTTAAGAACCTATCCCTGAAACATTTTAGAAACAATAATACGAACTCCCCAGAGCAAACAACCATCTTCTACTGTGATCTCCTCACGGTGGATATAGAATGGTTTGAGTATCTGCTGCATCTGGCCATCCCGTAGTGGTAAATAGCAATACTTTTGACAGCACAGGATCATGTCTCACCTCTCTAGCAATGTGTTTTCCTAAAATTGGAAGTGCATCAATTTGCGCAATGTTGAGTCCAGTTGCTTCAGATGTCCAATGTATAAATTCTTCTGCACAACCCTCTACTGGTAACGGAAGCCTTGACAATGTATCTGCATTGCAGTTTTGTTCTGACTTTCGAACCTGAATGTTATAATCATATGCAGCAAGTTGGATCGCCCATCTTTGTATTCTCGCAACAGCCAATATGGGAATGCTTTTTTTCGGACTGAAAACGAAACTCAGTGGTTTATTATCCGTGATTAGTGTGAATTTACATCCATATAGATACTGATGAAATCTGTGGATCCCAAAAATGATTGTTGTCCTTCCCTTTCCAATTGGGAATAATTCGCCTCTGGAAAATACATATTGACCAACTGCGTCGAGTTTTCTAAGAATTCTTTGTAATTCTGCAGGATATTCATTAAATAAATTAGTTCTGCTTGTTACAATGTTCTTGATACACAATGCCTCCCAGTCTAATCGAATAAGCACTAACCAGTCCCTTCCGAATAGTGCTGGTACGTCACTGTGCACAATGTAGAGTGGTAATCCATTTAACTCTTTGGCCCTGATACTGAACGTAAACATAACATATTCCTGTTACTGGTACGTTGTCTCCAGTGATTGTTTTCAAAACCCTATTGCTAGGTTTTAGCTCCACATGCTTCTTTAGATGACTGTGATACATTCGTTTTAATATCAAAGAAACTGCCGCACCAGTGTCTACTTCCATCTCTATTCGTTTTCTGTTTAATGAGACAGTTACCATTATCTCAGGAGTTTTTGTACGTTTTCCAGACTGTTTTTGAACATTTCCTATTGTTCCATTGGATATTTTGTTGCGAACGTTTCTAATTCAAACATGACTGATATCGGTATAATCAGATTCTGAACTTGAATCCGTGTTAGAAACAGTGACTGACTGTGAATGTTTCAGCTTTAACGACTTCTTCTTTTTCCCGTACATGAAGTTTCATTTGTCCTTCGGAGCATGATCCACGGGAGCAGACCTACATATCCTTCGCAAATGTCCCCTTTTGTGACATATGCTACATTCTGTTTCTTTGTAAAAAACAGCAATCAGGATGGTGGTTATTTCTGCTGCATCTCCAACATTCTCTTATTCGTTCAGACGTTGGTTTAACCACTTTAACTTCCTTGGATTCGGATTAGTGGATGTTCTGTACTTGTTCATCAGCTATTTCACAGCTCATTGCGATTTTGAATGCCTTTTCGAGTGTAAGGTCTGTTTCACTAAGTAGCTTCCGTTGAGCAACACGATTGCTAAGTCCTATCACAAACATGTCCCTTAAAACTTCATCCAAAAAGCCTTTGAATTCACATTTTTCTACCAACTTCCTTTGTTCCGTAACAAACTGTGTGACAGATTCGCCATTTTGCTGCTTTCATAGGTAGAATCTATATCTCTCAGCGATGACTATCGGCTTTGGTGTTAGATGCTCGGATATGAGTTTTGTCAGTTCCTGAAACGTCTTCTCAGCTGGTTTGTTTGGAACAAGCAGTGTCTTGATAAGTCCATAGGTTTTTGGCCCAACGACTGTTAAAAACAAAGCTTCGATGACATTTACAAGACAAAACTGGCCGAAACGTTCAATGTAATCATCAAAGTCATCTTCGGTTTGGTACTCATATTCCACAATTGATGATATAATATTGCTCCTTTTGTTTGCCAAAACATCGCCTCATGAAGGATGTCTACCATTCAAATCTCCCAGTAAGAGAAAAGGTTGAGGGAGTTGTTGAATCACCTATACTAAATTATCATCCAAAGTTTAATCATTTGGAGGTAAGTACAGAGAGCATATTGTATATTTTCTCCTTATATCAGTCTGTACAATCACTGCCTGCAGAGGTGTACGAATAGACAAAGATATCTGGGGAACATCTCGACAAACATACATGAGACTTCCGCCATGGCTCCCTGCTTGTTGATTATATAGCGTTCTATGGCTACCATACTCTCCAGGACAAGGTGTATTGGCATCAAGCTTGCTCTCCTGTAGACATACAATTATGGAGGAATGCTTGTGAGTTAAGAGCTTAAGTTCTTCATAATTGGCCCTTAAATCCTGACAATTCCATTGCAAAATGTAGGAAAAAAACAATGGTTTATTTTCTGGGAGACATCCTGGATGAGGTCTTCCTAATGAAAATTTTTGATTTAGCAATATTTTCTGTAGGCTTCTTAAGTGAGGGTCTTGATAGATTAGGTTTTATACTTGCCTTTTCAATGTTCTTTTTACCTAGTTCTTTAGGGGGATGGTGGACCTCAACTTGAATTTTTGATTGATTTAAATAGTTTTCTGGTTGATCCCTGTTTTTAATGGAGGGGGTGAGAGAGAGATGGAGATCTCTCTCTCTTTTCCTATTAAGAGGTGGTGATTTATCAGGTTTTGATGTTTTCCCCACTACAGGTGCACCTGATAACTTGGTTTTATGTGAAACCTCCATCAAAGATATAGCCTGAGAGAGGTTAGTATTATACTTTTTAGAGGGGAACAAAGCTTTAATAGAGGTGGGCAAAGCCTTAGGAGGATATATTCTTGCCCTATCATGCTGCATTTTATCAGAAAAGGGCAAATTTCTTTTTGGGGGAATGCTGGCAGTAATAGGTGTGTTGGATGTCTCCCACCTCGTTTTTCCTCTTGATTTAAATGCATTTGCATAGCTTGTTAATTTACTCAATAGCATCTTGGCATGCCTCACACTTATATGTTCGATATTGGATTTATTGAGGGCAGCCTCTTCTAATTTATATTGCTGACAGCTCCTATCAGTAGATTTATGATTCAAATTGCAGTTTAAACAATTGACATTTAGTATACAATCTCCATGGTAAACATTGGAGCAAGTACTTCACATTTTTTTTGTTCTTGCAAACTTTAGAAGGATACCCATATCTAAAGCAATCAAAACATTGTCGTGGCTTCTGCTTAAAACTTCGAACTTTACTCCGTGAAAAGGCACATCAGCATCCTGAAAAGTAAGGATAATCATTGATGTTCCAGGGGCTTTATGCACTTTCCATACACTTAAAGGATATATGGCCTGTGTGACTTCTTCCGTAAACTCATAAAAGTCTCTATTGAAAACTAATCCCCTTCCATAACTGAAGTTTAGATGGGGTTTTACATCCAACTTTACGTCATCATTATATGTCTTTAAATTGCATAGTATATCAGAGTGTGCTTGTGATTTGGCACTTATAAGGAAACTGTTCTTTCCAAAACGAGATATATCTGCCGCTATGATGGTACCTACTTTCTTTTGAAGAAATTTGCATATCTTAAAATAATTCCATATACTCCCTTTTAACTGGGCAATAAACCACTTTGGTGCTTTTGTCTTTCTCTGGAAGGGTACAACTACTTACAGTATATATCTCTGTCAATCCAATTTGCAGATTTGTATATGTCCAGATCTTTAGGTATCCCATCACAAAGAGCACCCTTGATATTCAAATTATTGATTTTAATATTCATAATGTCACTGATTGCATTAAATGCTTTATCATGATTATCAAATGATGTCCATGAATTCCATTTGTCATTTTCAAGTCTCATTCAATTTTCTTTGATCCTGCTCTAACTTTGAAACATTTTGTACAGGTCATCATAATTAGTTTAGAGGGGAATTTGGGTGACATGAAGGATTCACAGTTTCCCTATATTACTTATGTTATTTGGTTTTTGAGCATCCGTAGAATGGTCCTTTTTAGTTTCCAGGTCGTCAACAGAGGGGTTAGTTTGTAAAGAAGAAGCAACCCGGGTTATCCACCTCTTATCGGAGAATATCAGTCCTCCTATCCCATGTGGCCCAATACGAGAAGAGGCTTCAGTGGGGACCAGTCCTCTACTAAAGAGGGGCTGCCTCTCTTTAGGTGGCCGTACACTGGTCAGTGGGGGTAGTTACCCCAACCACCAACAACCCCAATGCCTGGGATCACCCATTACCCACAAATATTGAAAACTTAAAACCAAATTACTGGAGCCCGACTCTTAATAGAAGGTGATGGCATCTAAATCTAAAACATATACAAAGTCTATTCAATGTTTGAACAGTGGTCATCAATGAAATTAGGATAGAGCAAAAAGAGATAAAGCAAAAAATAAAGATGAGGGCTCTTAGAGGGCAAGTCTTAGTCTGGTCTCTCAGAACTAGTCTTAGCGGTATGGTTGAACCTGCTAGTGTGGATAATAACCTCACCACCATTGCCAAGCCCATCATTGAGACATGCAAGCCCCTCCCTTGCAACAAAGTGCTGGACCATCAGAGGGGTCGAGAAGACGGGGCATATCATCTTTGAAAGGGTAACAGATCAGATTTGACTTTGAATACTATGCTTAGATAAGAGATTTTCCTCATAGAGTTATGCTTCAACTGAGAAGAAATACAATTTAACCATAAAAGAAACCCATTTTGGCACCCTTGAATGTGTACTCGTTGGTGTAGATGTAACAGTTCCTCCTTTACTTGACCCAGATGGCTCTGTAACTCACCGTCCAAAAGAAAAGGCAACCCTTTTGGCAGATGTGTTTGACAGTAAGCAGAGTAATGAGAAACTTGATCTTCCACATTCCTGCTTATTTGTGACAATAGAAACTAATTTAGCATTTCGATCTCATGAAATTAAAGTTCTCTTAATAGACCTTGGTACTTATGGAGATGTAGACCCAAACGGTATTTTTCCTTTGTTTTTTATAAAGACTGCAGATTTCTTCCCTCCAAAGTTATCTGTTATTTTCCACTTGTTAGCAAGAAGAAGTTCTTATAGCACTAGTTAGAGAATTGGTAATGTTACTCCATTATGTAAATGTGTTTGTTGTAGCTCAAGTTCAGCTGATTACCCC
>NC_090732.1:81254653-81284653 GCF_036898095.1 Palaemon carinicauda | reverse complement strand
TCCACATTAACACAAACTGGCATGACGAGTTCAGGCATAGTTTGCACATAGTTTGCTCATAGTTTACGCACTTCCCGCATTGGCACGATGAGTTTGCGTAATTCAGACGGTGTCGTGCCGACTCGGGCACGCCATATAAAAAAGGGGCCTTAGGCATGTTGTCCCTATGATATTAGTTGTCTCTTTGCTGGCGATCTCTGGAATGGCGAGCAGTGTCCAGGAAGCCCTATATATACTCCCACACTGACACGAGTGCCACTGTCGCGCAGTAGTTGTGAACTGCTCGTGCCATGCGCAAACTGTTCGTGAACTGCTCGTGCCATCAATGCGTGAAGTACACGTGACCGTGTCAGTGGGAAGGTATGGCCACGCTGCGACGCTCGCCAATTCATGAACATGTTGTGAACTACTCGTGAACTCAACGTGAGCTGTTCGTGAACTATTCGTGGTAGTTTGTGACAGTCATGGCATGACACCCACTACCACGCAGTGGCACACATCTTCCTCCTGCATTGTCCCGACGAGGTCACGACGAGTTCACGAACAGTTTGCGCATAGTTCACGACCCGGTCGCGAGATTTTGTCGTGATAAAAATTTTGAACATTTCAAAATTCTTGTCCCGACATAGCACGCAGTCACGACAGGTTTACGCACACTTCACGGCAGTTTACGACTAGTTTGTGCACTGACACGACTCGAATCGGGCCAGTGTCTGCCTAGCTTTAGAAATTAACAAATAAGTACGGGGAAATAATGAAAAGGAAGTCTGGCTCTCCGTTACCAATGTCAGTCTTTAATCAGATGATTATAGGAAACAAAGTTAAAAAAAAGATTATGAAGTCCCAGAGAAAGGAACAAATATTGAACAAATTTTACATTGGTCAATGCATAGGGTACAAAAATGTGATGCTTTGGAATAAAAAAGTAATAAAATTGTTAATATATTTGGAGGGTTGTGTTAAAGTTAACTAATAGAAAAATAGCTTCAATCAAGTGTTAGTATATCGTATATCTCAGGTTCAAGGGGTGCCTCCAAGTCATTCACAAAATATTTAAGAAAACTTAACATCATAATTTGGGTAGGAAACTATGCAGGGTACAGTATCAGCTAAGAATTATGAACGTTTCCCCCATTAAGTTCTGAATTAGTTTCTATGAATTCCAATCTTCTAATAGGTTATTTTCATAACTGATTAGTCATTTTCGTAATGATTCGTCATACCAAGTAGTAAGTTTAATTAGATGATTAAATGAACTGCTATATATATTATGGTTTTAGTTCATATAATATTAGAATAGCCTACATAGACACCGATTCGATGGAGTTTTGGAATGCGTTTCGTGCTTCTGCACAGTTTTTCGTAGCAAAAATTTCTACAAAAAAGAATGATCTAGAGTTGCAATGATTATATGAAAATAAAGAGCCAACGTCCACCAGCAATCTCTCCTCTCAATTGTGTGTCCTCCTCTCAAACGTGAATAATTGATTTCTATCCAACATATATTGTGCATAGTGTTGTTTAAACGTTGGTGAAATTATTAGATGATAATTCAAGTGTAGTGTGTTAATGTAAGTATATTTTAACATAGTTTTTTGTAACTGGCCCTGTGAGATTTAGGTTAAACAGTGGAATGCATTAACATTTTTGCTTAACCATTCTTTAACCTTGTTTGAACCAAGAGACATAAGTGTAACAATTACGTATACGTAAAGTGTTAATTCTTTTCATTAATTGTCAAAACTAAATATTTTTATAAATTAACTTCCAGTGAAACAAGTGATTGTATAATTTTTTCAGTGTCTTTCTTTTGTCTTAGTCTAAGGTTTATTCAGATTCAATATTTCGAGTGATTTATTTTTCGGTGTTAATCTTATTTCAATCACCACGAGTTTATGGAATGTATACATTCCATAAACTCGACGCCTTTATATGTAAAGAGATTTGTAAGCTATATAAAAGACTTTAACCACTTAAGAACTGAATGTATTGTGAATAATTAACGTCACAGAGAAATTAATATTTAGACCTAAGCTACCATTCATTAAAGGGCACAATTGTTTTATATAGTATGCATGAGTACATTGGCACTATATAGTGTTATGTTAGATACAAGTATTGATATATACGTGATTATGTTTATTGTAATAATGTTGTTATGTATATATATATATATATATATATATATATATATGTGTGTGTGTGTGTGTGTATGTATGTGTGTATGTATGTATATATGTATATGTATAAGTATGTATATGTATGTGTATATGTACGTATATGTATATGTATGGGTGTATAAATATGTATATGTATATGTATGTGTATGTGTGTATATGTATATATGTATATGTATGTGTATGTGTATGTTTATGAGTGTATATGTATGTGTATGTATGTGTGTATATATGTATATATGTGTATATGTATGTATATGTATATGTATGCATATATGTATATGTATATGTATGTATGTATATATATATATATATATATATATATATATATATATATATATATATATATATATATATATATATATATGTATGTATATGTATATATGTACATGGTAATCATGTGTAAAAAAACATTTATATGTAAGTCTATGTATGTGTCTGTATATGTATACCAGTATGTGTACACGTATGTATATGTCTATGTATATATTATACATGTTTGTGTATGAATGCCTGTCTGTGTATACGTATGTATGTGTCTTTTTATATATTTATATATAGATGTATTTTATATATACATATAGTTTTGCTTATGTATCTATATAGATAAGGCTACCGTTATTCATATAAATAAACTGTATTGAAAGTCAAAAACAAGAATTTATCTGTCACCAAAAATGACCCTTTTTGGCAGGTGTCTAATGAGGTTGGATCTCCGCCCACTAAACACCTGACCACAGCCCAGGTGGCTGGTTTGGGAGCATCATTGTTCTGTAAGCCTCTATATGTATGTTCGTACGTTTACTTTCCCTATAAAATGTAAAGAAACCTCTCTCAATAAATCAGTCCTCTGAAGAAGTATCACGAAACTAGTGAGGACTTATTCGTATATTTCGTATATTTATTTTCCCTGTGGTTCTTCTGCATCTGAGCATCACGTTTTCATGTGATTTTTACGCACACACACACACACACACACACACACACACATATATATATATATATATATATATATATATATATATACATATATATATACTGTATATATATATATATATATATATATATATATATATATATATATATACATATATATATATATATATATATATATATATACATTATTACATTATGATCCCGTGTCTGGGCACCAAAGAAATATGTTATACTATGGTCCTGTGTCTGGGAACCAAAATATAATATATATATTACGGCTGGAAAGCTACACAACTTCTCGAATGTACCTTTGGTCCCGGGATGATAAGCAGGTGATAGTTGCTGTTTCACATCCAACTGTTTCATTACGTCCTTAAACAGTTTTGATGTGAAATTCGTTCCTCGGTCACTTTGAACGATTTCCGGAATACCACACTTAGTGAGAATATCTAATATCTTCTCGGCAATTATTTTGGCACTGATGTTCCTGACTGGTATGGCTTCTGGGTATCTCGTCACTGGACAAATCAAGGTTAACAAATATTCGTGACTTTTTTTCGTCCTTGGTAAAGGTCCCACAATGTCAATCATTACCTTGCGTGAAGGGTTCTCCTCGCACTTCTATCGGATGTAGGGCAGCTTTCTTAATGTACTAGATTAGCTTTTCATCTATCTGACATACGTGACATGCACGGCAAAACTGGCTCACACTTTTTCTGGCCTCACATGCATAAGCATGTGAGGCCAGAAAAAGTGTTTCATAATCTTCTCCGTTGTCTCCCTTATCCCCGTGTCCTGTCTCGTGCACTACGGCGATCACCTGTCTTCTCAACGGTGTGGAAGTCAATATCAAATGGTATAACCCGCATTCGGCATTCCCAGAGATATTGGCTGGTCTATGCTTCCTCATAAGCAACCCATCCTTAAGATAATAACAGGTCGGAGACTGCTGTGCCTCCATCTCGTCACCACACGGTACAATAACTCTGTTAACGTTGCATACTTCCATTGCAATCCTATCAGCCTTTTCCTACTCACTTGTCCTACTTCTAACTCTGAGTTTTCTATTTCTTCCAGTTCCATTTCTTCTTTGTCTTCTTGTCCATTCGTCTGTCGTTCCTCTTCGCTTAGGCTCACTCGGATTTCTCCTCTTGCGTACCATCAAGGAATTCCTCTTCTTCAGAAAACAAATCCTCCAAGATTATTGCTCCTTTGATTTCTTTTTCTTCTTATTGAGCCACTCTCTTTGTCATATACCTAGTCGTCACTCAACTAGGAAATAGATACAAGTAGTCCTTCTCGAGTTCACTCGTAGGACTATACATCAATAGTTTCTCTGTTACAATAGGACAAGGTACAAACAGCGCTCCACCAATCTCATTACCCAGCAGGACGTCTACCCCTTCGACAGCCAATGAACCCTTTACCGCAAAGTTAAAATTACCTGTTACCAACTCACATGACAGTTTCAAACGGCAAATATGGGTAACCTCTTCACCTCCCATTCCTTTCAAAATAACCGCGTCTCCTGTGAGACTGTTCCACCAATTGGTGTACTTCTCGTACCACAAAACTATGATTGTAACCTGTATTGTGCAATATCCTGACAAGGGTTCACTCACTCCCATCTATTGCTGCTAACATACCTTCATAAAAATATGGTTTAAAGGCATCCACACTATTTGGGTTTGCCTTGTTCGTCATGTAAACGTTGGCTGATTTATTTTCCTCTTCGACTTTTCTCGATTGTTTCTTTGTCTTCCCATTCTGTGAAGTCGAATTATCCTTAATCACTTGGGCAACTCCTTTCGGTAGGTTCAGCCAACATTCCTTACTGATATGGCCTCTCTTGCCACACTTGAAACAGACAATATTAACCTTCTGCACGTTATGTTATCCTCCTTGAACGAGGATAATTTGACGATTGTTGTTGTGGTACTATGATATTCTGCTTAGGAACAGTACCAGTGCTACTTCCACTGTAACTGTTGAACTTGTTCATGCAGTCATTACTGAATTGGTTTCCATGGTTCGGTGAATAATTGACACTTGGTCGGAGCGACAGTTGAAGCTTCCGAGGAGGGTTTATGATTAATAATATCATAATCTTCACTCAGCAAATACAGCTTTATCAAGTTTCTTCACCTCTCTCTCTCAAGTACGTTCGAATATGTTCAGGAATTCCAAGTAGATAATGTCCTAGTATTATCAATTCTTTATAAATCAGCCATCTCCCTCCCATTGGTAGCCTTTATCCATCCCTTAAAACATTGTCGTACCTTATAAGCGTAATCCAGGAAAGTAATTTTCTCGTCCTTCCTTAAATTTCAGAACCTATAATATTCAAGGGTCATCTGATACACTTGTAGTACGCTCCTCTTCACTTCTTGATACTCCTTTATCTGGTCCTGAAATAAGGACAAGTAAGCACTGTGTCCTTTCCCAAAGAGCACACTCTACAATTACACAGACCATTTATCTACTGGCCATTTCACCGTCGATGCGAACGTTTCTAAATGATCAAAGAACTCATCTGAAGCCTCTTCTGTGAACTTCAGAATTAACCTCTGGGCATCTGTCACATTAAACACGGGATCGAGCATAGCAGGGGTCGCCTCTGTCTATGTTGCCAACTTTGCATGGGCGTTCAACAGCTCCAACTTCCTTGCATGTCGTGCAATCTCTCTTGCCTCTTCCTTCTCCTTTTCTTTTCGTTCCCTCTTTTTTTCTTCTATTTTCCTCGATGTCTTGCGACTTCCTTCTCTTCTTCTCGTCTTGCTTCCATATCTTTTGCATGTCGTGCTTCTTCTGCCATCATCTTCAACTTAATTAAATTCTCTTCCGCTGCAATTCATCAAATCTCAGCTTCTACATCCCTATCTGCTTTCCTGCCTTCAGTTTGTGGGTCAATTGGTCATGGTTTGCTACAAATTCTTCCTCGGCTTCCTCCAACAATTCAGGAGCTGCTACAATGTTTTCTTCCGACAACTTTCCCCAGTTTATCAATGCTTCGAAGGCTGGACACTTGATTTTGTCTTTAGTCATTCCACTTGTTGCATGGCCACCACACGCCATTGAAATACAGAGCTACTGAGCTTTGTTACAATAGCTACTGACAATTCCTGAACATTTGAGTTATTCAAAAACTCTTGGATATCAAACTGTGCCATTTTGTACTTTAACACGTAATTTTACACCTCTCCAAAAAATATATCCTAACAATGCATAAAATCCTATCAACACTGTACTGTTCAAACCTTTAATCAAAACACAGCCCTGTTATCACCAATATTTAAAACAGACCCGCTCGATCCCGAGGGTCTGGGTATAAAAAATATATATCATACTACAGTCCCGCGTCTGGGAACCAAACGTATAATATCATATATATTGCAGCTGGCAAACTACACAGCCCTCTCGAGTTCCAAACTCTCCTGTTTGTTTTCACATTAAATCTGTTACAATTGTAAACATTAATACCCGAGCTCTGAGACAGCAATATATAAAAATACTGAATATCCAAAGGTCTCTTAAGTACACTCAAAACAAAAACTGGGCAATTATCATACAACTTCTTACTTCAATTCATTAAGAGGATACGAGCGATTTTGAAATAAACACTGGTGATTGGAATAATACACTCTTTACAAAAATAAATATATTCTATATAAATTACAACACTTTGAAAGAATTTACATAAAACAAATAAATCACTCGAAATATTAAGTCTGATCAAAACTTACATTAAAATAAAAATGTTGCGATCTGAAAATTACAGTATACAATCACTTGACTTGAAATATTGAATCTGCATAAAACCTTAGACTAAAACAAAAGAAATAATTACACTCTGAACATTATATAATCACTTGACACGAAATAATAAATCTACATATAAGCCATAGACTAAGAAATAATTACTTATGAAAATTATACAATCACTTGTTTCACTTGAAATTAAATTTTACACAATCAACTAGTCTTAACACTTATTAAAAAAATTACATAAAGTAACTGATAAACTTACGTATTTAGCTCAGGCAAAGTTAACCAGGTAGCGTTACAAATATATTTCATGTTTCTTACTTGCACAAGGCCAGTTACAAATATTTACACAATACCAACACTCACCACAACACATAAATTTAAATTTTCTGGCATTGTTTTCACAATATATGCTAGGGCACAAGAATCACTTAAGAGAGGACACACTTTATGCACATGGAGAGAGAGAGGGAATTTTGGCTCTTTCATAGGACGGCTGTTTCTCTTCTGCTACTATGCAGCCCTGGGGCACCAATATATGGACTTAGCTACTTCCAGAATATTCTAAAAGATTATTTTTGTGGCTTGGGGACCGGCTTAGTGACCCAGAGTTTCTAACTATCACGTATCGAACAAGAGAATCAACCTCGCACATGGCAACTCTCTCAGGTAGCTCTATCCACCTTTGTCCTCGGAAATAAAAGAAAAAATAAAATCTAATGCTGGGGTTTTCGAGAAACTTCCAAAACACATAGAAAATATAAGAATTGCGAATTTTCATCACAAACATGACGCAATACTTTGTTCATATCTCGTATGGATCATATAACACTCTTAAAATTTTACATAAGACTTTGTATCAAAATACATGAAATAAAAAGTTATTTCTTAAAAATAACGTAATTGGCATATACTGACTTGAATGACGAATGTTACTGAATGATCGAAATGGTTCAGGGTTAAATCTTTCTCATGTCCCTAAAGTACGAAATTGTGTAATTTACATAACAAACTTATACCTACATGAGAGGAACTCATCTTAAGAGTTGGCTATTCACCTCTTCAATTCACATATGAGAACATAAATAAAATACCTGAATAACTTATTTACTCTACACTAGACTAGCTTCGTAAGAATATATATATACATATATATATATATATATATATATATATATATATATATATATATATATATATATATATACATATATATATGATACCATAAATAGGTTTTTACTCTACAGCATATTAGCCAAAGTAAAGCATTCGCAACTTCTAGATGCAATAGCATACAAGGCCCCTTGCAAAGTCTACCGCGGCTGTGAGCAAGATTAGGATGCAGGAAGTATTAAAGCATGAAGCAAAACCGCAGTTCTTCTGGAAAAAAAGAGCAGGCTTTGGAAGAGTTCTGTCTGACTCCCCCCAAACTTGTCCGGATACAAAAGTTAAGTAAAACAGTTCTACCTTAAAGTTACTCATCTACCTGCAAATTATGTTTTCCTGTGAATAGCTTTGGAGGCTAAATAATTCAAGATCTTTGCTATTTATGATGTTAATTTCGATTGTTAAGCGAGTATTTTCCTCTTCATTTTATAAAAAATAAATCATATCTCCATTATTTTCTCCACAATGTAAAGTTAAGTATCTGAATGGCCTGGAAGAAATTAATAAGAGTATTTTTTAAAAGCAACGTATAAACAGTCGAACAGAAATTAACAGTTTTCAAACATGATAATTATTCTAAGCAATACATTTTGTATCTTTGTTTCCGTCTTCCTAAATAATTCATGATACATATTTGAAAGCAAGAATAATTTATGTGCTTTTTTGTAACATTAGTAGAACTTCCTTTAAGGTTAATTATTATGACAATGCTCCTGAAAGACAACTATTTTTTTCAAATAGATAACGCCTCTAAAGAGTTTATTTTTTGGCAGTTTTCTTTGAAAAAATTTCGTACTGGCATATCTGCAAAATGAGCAATGATCGATATAGGCCTACTTTCTTATACTTATTTAACAATCAATTTTGAGGAAGTGTATTTGCCAGGCCCGACATCTTATTTTCCATTAAATTCAACAAAACCATACATTAATGCTTTATGATTTGGTAATAATTTCTACCTACTACTAACATTAATACCTTTTTTATCTGAAATAAAAAAGAAAAAAGAAATACTTATTTGATTTATTTTTTCATAACCCATAACCCGTCTTCTAATATTTCTATAGACAATGCAGAATTTATTTTATGAATAAACTGATGCAAATATTTATGCGATGTGATGAACATGAAAAATCTTCTTGGATGAGATTTTGTATTATGAATAATTCTTTATTTAAAAAATAAGGAAATTATTATATGTTTGGATCTTTTATGATCTTCGACTTTATAAACAGATTTACTCGTGTTATTCAGTTATATGGAATTTCTTTGCTTTCTTCATGCATTTAATATAATTTTTTAGTGCATCACTTTAACGAACCTAACTCGAAATAGTTGTTAGAAATAATATCTCGAAGGGAGGATTATTACCTCCTCCTAGGAGGTTATGCGAGCGACTTGGTTATTCATTTGTCTGTGTGACTGTGGATAAGATTATGTCAAAATTACTTGACGGATTTTGACGAAATTTTCACCACAGATAGATCTTAGGTTATGGAAGACCCCATTAAATTTTGTAGATGATCTGATCAAGATCCGGATTCTAGATCCGGATTTAAAGATAATGTCATCGACAACCCCCTTAAATTTTAGAATTGATCCAGATCAGGATCCGCATTCTAGATCTGGATTTGTATTTACTACGCGACAGCTTTTGACGAAATCTTCACCACATATAGATCTTAGGCTATGGATGACTCCAGTAACCTTTGCGTGGATCAGAAATCTCTGATTTCGCTTGTTAATCTATTTATTTGTCTGTGTGAAGGTCAGAGGACAGGATTTCATCAAAACTACTCGACGGAATTTGACAAAATTCTCTCTATTGATAGATAACTTAATTACATTTTGGAGATGATCCGGATTTGCATTCTTTGCCATTTTAAAGATAACCTTAACACAAACTGATGGAGTTTTACAGAATTTTCACCGCAGATACTGTAGATCTTAGGCCGTGGCAACTCCTAAAAGTCAATTTAGAGATGATCAGGTACCGGATCTGGATTCTATATACCGATTTGCATTTTACACAATTTTAAAGATTACATCAAAACAAATTGACACATTGGATTTTCACCAAATTTTAACAATGGATATAGATTATGTATCGGAAGAAACCATGAGATTCTGGAGGTGATACGGATCAAGATCTCAATTTAGGATCAACATCGTACTTTTCGCCATCTATAAAGTCAGCATATAAAAAATGAGAAGCGATATCTGTAGACTATAGTTAAATGTTGGCAATACACATTAGCGGAGGTCTGAAATCTCTTATTGTGTTTACCAAGGATGTTTAAGAGCTTAAAATCTTTGCAATGTGATGAGCAAAGATGGTATTAATTTTAATCATTATTATGTTCTTATTATATAAACGCTCATTCATATAAATGTCAGTAAAGTAATGAAATTGTGAATCCCGATGATGTTGGTACACCGAACACAAAAAGTAACGGGCACCATGCAAATGTAATTCGTTGTGTGAATTCATAGAAATTTAACACGGTGGAAAAATCATGCTACGTGTAAAGTTTTGACGGTTCCCGAAGAGGGACTTGACGTTTATGAAGGAAATGAAATCATTTGAAATGAATCTCACTTCGAAAATCATATCTTATCTTAGTTAATAGGCATTTTTTCTAGATACTGTTTTTATCATGTGAACTGGAATAAATTTAGCTACTTCCTGTAATATTATGAAAACGTAATATTCTATTACAAAGATCCTTAATGAGGTGCCTTTTTGGACGAGGTATGAATCACATGATTAAACCAAAAGTGGGATATATAAGGAGGGGGGTGCCGTGAAAGGATGCACAATCTGGTTGGAAAACACACGGAGAAGGGGACCATGTCCTTGGTCACTCAACTGAATAATCATTTACAAAAGATAAGACTTCCCTCAGTTCCTGAACGTGAATTCTCTGTTACATCTGTTATTGTTTGTCTCAAAGCTCGATGAGAAGCGTTTAAATCTAGTACCATTTTTAATTGTTAACTCATAGATCAATATTTTTGTCACTTGGTCTATTCCTGTAAGAGTTAGATCTAGTATAAATTTTAGACGGAATTTTTTATAATTGCTATTGTTGAATGGCCTGTATAATCAAAATTTTGGTCAGTCTATCACAAAGCCTATCTTTTTGAGTAACCTGCTGTTAATGTCCTGTTAAGTATTAATCTTCTGATAGAAACCAATTGTATAATATAGACCAGGGCTTTTGTGTGAGAGCAGTACTTAATTGTCTTTTGTATTTTTGAAATTGAATACTATTGAGATTTCTCCGGATTTAGTACATATGCTGTTACCTTGGAAGTGTAGTTATCTATTGATCAAAACTAATTCTACAATATAGTCCAGTGCTTCTGTCTGAAAGGATCACATAAGTGACTTTTGTGTATTAAGGAGATTCTCTAGATTTATTTTGGATGAGTGAAGATCGAGATGAAAATAGTTAGACTATGAAATATGAAAAGTATTATGTGTAAAATAAAGCCTGCATAATACGAATTTATTGCACTTTAGATTGCATAAAATGTGTAAAGTAAAACTTGCTTGATACCGATTTATTGTGCTAAGTGATAGTTCGTAAAAGTGTAAATTCTTCTTAATATGTGATAAAGTATATTTTTGTAAGCCATCTGTATAAAACTCTGTTATCACCTAAAATCTGGTCATTTTTATTATTACAACTATAAGTCTTAGACCTAAAGGACTCTAATTTAGAGCATTTCAGAAATTTATTTTCTGATAAGTTTAACAACCAGAAATAATCTAACAATGGTCAATCGTGTTTTATTCCCATTTGAAAAGAGTAACTGCATGTGATATTGTAGGCTATTGGTGTAATCAAACATTATTGTAGTCACACCTAATGGCTACATATTTATGAATTGGAGAAGTGAACTTTATTTTAACTAACATTGAATCATCTGTTTACTGTAAACTAACTTCTGAAAATAATGGATTTTTGTATAGAAATATAGCCAGTAATTAAGAAAGGAGGACTCTGAGAAATGTAAGAAGCTATAGAGTGCAGATACTGGTAGTGATCACCAGCTCCGCATTACCACACTGAAATTAATTTAAAACTGAAAGCACCCACCAGAACCGTAGATATGATACTTAGATTTGATGCAACCAAGCTTCTGGAATATGATCACAGAGAAACACTTGTAATTGAAAGTAAGAATTGATTTGCAGTCTTAAAACTTTAAGAGCCGAAGAGAGGGTTATGTATTTTTGTTCTGTAATACCATATGCGATACGTGTATTGAAAGTAATGTTGTACAGTATTGCATTGATAGAACATGTTTGAACTTAAATTATTAGTGTAGTAGCGTATGTTCAGAAGGATTCAAATATAAGATGTGATACTTCTTACTTTGGTATTACAGTAGGATCCAGTCTTTTAAGGGGGTCACTCATTTGCTACTTTCATATTTTTTATAATAAAGTTTTGTTTACGATGCTCTCACTCACGAGTCACAAGCCACTCAGAGCTGAAGCTGTAATGTAACTTAAGAAGAATAAAGGGATTTCATAATACAGCAGACTTCATTATTATCAACATCGAATAAGATGTAAAACATCTCACTAATAAATTAATATTAAAAAAAAGGGTAATGAATCTGTAGATTACACTACAGAGCGGACATTTGATAAAGAATGGTGTGATATTAAGAACAGTCAGTTGGTACTGAAGTTTTGGGACATGCAGTTACAAGGAGAAGGCCATGAATATCAAATGATACGAGGGTTACTAAAAAAGGAGACAGAGACAGAAACAGATTTTTTGAAAATTTTCGAGGAAGTAATGAAGATTACAAGGTAGAGCATCCTAACTATTCCAATATTGATAATGAGGTCAAAAGAAAAGCTAGGAATGACTGGAAAGAATATCTAGACAGGCAGTGACTATGAAGTAAGAATCTCTCATAGATTTATTAATGAAATCCTTATGGGGCAAAGAAGAAAAAGCATATACCTATCAAAAAGAGAGATGAATGTGTTATAACAATAGAAGATGAATATTGGCAAGGTTGTATGAAACACTTTAGTGAGGTCATGAAAAGGAGATACAAAGGGAATAATTTGATTGATATACCTGAAGCTGACGAAGACCTTGATGTGCCCAGAAATGAATTCAGTGTGTTTTAAATCGAAGCTATCATTAAAAATCTCAAGAGATGGAAAGCCCTTGCATACGATGGAATAACTGCTGAGATGATTCTGGCTGAAAAAGAAGTGACCCCCAGAATACTTACAAGATTATTTTGTAGAATCGGGCATGAAGAGGAAAACCCCGATGTTTAGCATTTAGGACTGAAGGTGAAATTGGAAAAAAGGTGGCCTGATTAATTGTAATAATTACAGAGGCATCACACTTACGTTAGTTGTCATGTTAATATATAGTATGCTCATTCTAAAGAGGCTAGAGAGAAAGATTGATGAAAAGCTCAAAGATGAAAAAGCAGATTTAGAAAAGCTAGAAGTTATGGTGACTAAATTTTCATTTTGAGACATGTTGTACAGTAATGCGTAGAATATAGAAATCCACTTTTGATGGCATTTGTGGACAATGAAAAGCCTCTGATAGTGTGCAACGGCCAATTTCGTAGGGAATCCTGCGTAATTATGGAATTTATCTAAAATATATAAATGTGATTAAGTCTGTTTATGAGCATAGCAAGTGCAAAGTTAATGTTAGTGGAACCCTATCAAATGAATTACTCCAAGGGAATGTGTTGTCACCTATGATGTTTATCCTCCTCATGGATTTTGTAAAGCGTAGAACAGTTGGAGATGGCGAAGGATTGGACTGGATCGGTAATAGGAGATTGGTTGACTTAGAGCATGCTGATGATGCTGTCCTTATTAGCAGAACACCATAAGATTTGCAATGCTTGCTTAGCAGAATACATGAAATATCACAGGAGGTTGGGCTCAAGTTAAATAGAAGAAAGACAGAGAGGATGAGAACGGAATATGCAATGGAAGATGAAATATCTTTGGAAGGAGAAAGGATTAATAAGTTAGAATCATTTAAGTATTTAAGAACCATTATCTCCATTAGAGTGTCACTAAAATTAGTGTTCGGTGAAAGATTGAAAAACGCAAATCAAACAGTAGCTAGGTTAAGTAAAACTTGGAAATCAAATCAACTGAAATTACATATAAAATTGAGGCTATATATCAGTTTAGTGAGATCGGTGTTACTGTATGGACATGAATCGTGGAATGACAATGAAACAATCTCTAATAGATTTAATATATTTCAGAACAATGCCTTCAGGAGAATATTGGGAGTTAAATGTCAGAGCAGGATTAGCAATGAAACTATGAGAGAATACTTGAGTGCCATATGTGGATGAGATTATGGTTAGGAGTAGATGAAGATTATTTGGCCATGCTCGTCGCGCTCCTCAAGAGAGATTAGTTCAACAAATTCTTAACTGTGCTCCACAAGGCACTAAAAGAGTTGGAAGACCCACGCTTATATGGCTGAGGACTATGACGCGTGAAGTAGATGATGAATGGAGAAGGGTTGAATTAAAAGCTCAAGATAGAGACTACTGACGAAATCTAACCGAGGTCCTTTACGTCAGTAGGCTTATGAGTAGATGATGATTATGATACAAGTATAATCTTTCTTTATCTTCATTGTGATGTCAGATGTCAAAGAAATGTCTACATTACGCCCAATGTTGATTATAGTTTTTCAGAATGGATTAGCCAGTATGAATGTTGGTTTTACTTCTTTAATTATGTTCACAATATAATATCATTATTATTGATATTTTGTGTTTTATCATCAATATTGTTACTATATTTATCATTATTCAAAACAAGTAAAAGTTTGCATACAAGAAGACTAAAAGGACATTTACCAGGCAAAAGAATCGCCACAGATTGGAACATCAAACTGAGAAAATAGAAATAAACTGTGAAGGGAACGACAGTCAAGTAACAATGAGGTAATTATCCAGTGGATGTACGAATACCGCAAAGCAAATAGGTAGACCAGAAGCAATATTGTAACGTGAAATGAAATACATTAGTGTTTCACTCTCTTCAAAATCACAAACATGTGCTGCATAATGCTATTAGCGAGACCACTTGACAAATAGAATATTTGAAAATAATAATATTTTCTTAGTACAAAATATTTCTCAGTTACGGCAAGATTAAATAGCTTTCTTTTTAAAGAAATATACTGTCAGTTAACAATAAAAGAGGAAATGTATGATACACATGTACAGACAAAGTACTGTCATGCCAAAGGTTTGCTGAACGATAAACTATGATTGTTTGCTCTCTCTCTCTCTCTCTCTCTCTCTCTCTCTCTCTCTCTCTCTCTCTCTCTCTCTCTCTCCACAAGACTGAACACTGATGAATGTCACGATGTTGTATTTAAAACGCGCTATTTGGAAAGTATTGTAATAAAAAAAAAAAAAAAATGACAGCGCATCGCACGTGTATCACACACGCTCTACACTATAACGGGTTTTTTTTTCCTCGCATTGATAACTTGATTATGCCTGTATGTCTTTGAATCATTGAGTTTGAGTTTTTGTGCCGCTCTTGACTTGACTTGACTTGACTTGTATACTAATGCCCCGTCCAAATAAGGTTAGTTGGATTCACTGCTTTTCAGTTAATACTTAACTGGTGCAACGGCACATTGGTGACCACTGGAGTGTCCAGGTGCCTCCCACATTCCCCTGCACTGCTGTGTCTTACTGTTTGATGATGGCGCCTTCAGACACTGACTCTACTATCAACGCCATGCCACGGAAACTACCATCCTTCGCCAGGGGAGAAGCGTTCGCCTGGTTCTAGCGGGCTAAAGTCCAGTTTCACATCAAGGGCATAACTCGGTCCGGCACCAAACCTGATTACATTCTCATGGCGATCCATGGGGACACTTTCCCGGAAATCTTCGATTGGCTGTGCAAGCAAGGGAACAACCACATAACGTAAGAACACCTCAAATCATACCTCTTGGAGCAGTACTTGCCACCACAGGCCGCCCGCATAGCAAAACTTTTTTAGCTCTCTCAGTAACTGTTGGGGAACCAAAGGCTTCGCTCGTCCTCAGAGAAGACCAGTATCGCTCGCCTGCAAATTTCCGCAGACGGCTCTCAAAGTGAAGTAAATCTACTTCGTGCCTTTTGGGTATGGCGGCTACCCGAACTTGTACGTGCTGCCATCCTCAATGTCGTTATTTTGCCCGCGAAGGACCTAATGACCAAAGTCAACGCCCTCATGAGCAACCACTTCATCCCCTTCCAGACCACCAACAACGCCTCCACTCCTGACAAAGTGGACAACTATTCAACATCGACCGAAGCTGACGTGAATGCGGTAGGACAGAGATACCCACCCTGTGATGTACCAGAGCAGCGACAAAGCCGACCACCACCCACATATACCACCACTCGCTTATGCCCCAAACCAACGACCTCTCCAGCCACTTAATGACATCCATCTGCCACAATTTTGCCTCTACCACTCCAGTTTCGGAGCTGTTGTGAAGAAATGTGCAAATGGTTGTCAGTGGCCTAAAAACATGGAAATAGGTTATTGCTTAGGGTGGTGGCCTCCCTGTCACCAATCTTTTCTTTTTACATGATGCATGTACAGATGTGCAATTTTTGGTAGACACGAACGCTTGCTGTTCTCTTCTGCTAAGGTCACTCTCCAGGACACGATGTTGTCTGTCAAAGTCTGCCATCATCCGTCTAGTAGCTGTCAACGGATCTGTGATACCCACCCATGGCTATGAAACCCTCACATTATCATTGGGAAGTACCAGATATATTTGGAAGATTCTTGATGCTGACGTCACATTGCCAATCCTTGGTGCAGATCTCCTTTACCATTTCTGCCTCCTGGTTGATGCAGCTCACGACGGTTAGTCAACGAGGATTCGTACTCCTCATCGCCTCTCCAACCCACGCCTACAACCTTGTTCTCCACATCAACGCCCTCCTGGATGGATGCTACGCCCAACTCCTCACGTTGTACCTGGATGTTTTCCGTCCAGAACTTTGTCAAACGCCCACAGTTCTCGCCAAACACGATGTTTATCACTATATCAAGACAATGGCAAACCCAGCATCTGCCAGATTCAAGCATCGGGCACTGGATTGTTTGGCAGCCGCTAGGCAAATGTTTGCTGAAATGGAAGGAATGGGCCATTTGTCAAAAGGCACAAACCCCATGGTCATCACCCTTACACATCGTTCTGAAGAAGATGGATCTCTCTATCCATGTGAGGATTAGAGGCACTTGAACATACAGACAAAACCAGATCACTACCCCCTCCTGAACATTTCCGATGTGACCTCCTGCTTGCACAAAGCAAAGGTTTTCTCCACACTCGACCACCTGAAGGGGTAGTATCAGGGGATAGTGAACCCTAAAGACATCCCCTAGACTACCATCACCACCCCCTTTTGGTACATACACCTTCAATTACTCCTTTTTTGGCCTTCGTAATGCTAGGGCCACTTTTCAATGTCTCATGGATGGCATCTCAGGGGACCTCCCCTTCTGAGTTTGTTACGTGGACAACATACTTGTGACCTCTTCCTCCAATAAAGAACACCTCCGTCATCTACGCATCGGGCTTGACTGCCTACAACAGAATGGCCTAATAGTCCGGTATGACATGTGTATCTTTGGCGCCAATGAAGTATCATTCTTAGGGCTTTGCATCACTCCTGAAAGAGTCCATCCCCTCCCTGAGAAGGTAGCAGTCATTTAGAACTTCCCCACACCCTTGACCATCAAAGCACTGTAAGAATTCTTGGGCATGATCACCTGTTATCACCGTTTCCTGCCAGACATTGCTGCCAGTCTCGTCCCTCTCTACGTCCCCTTCAAGGGCACACCAAAAGACCTTTCAAGAAGCGGCCTTCTGCAACGTAAAGAATGCCCTATGGATCTCTGCTTCTTTCACTTTTCCCATGCCACATGCGCTTTTTATTCTTTCCAATACCAGCAACTTTACTATTGGGGCTGTCTTTGAGCAGGTGGTCAATTGCTCGCCCCACCCAGGGGCCTTTTTCAGTAGGAAACTGTCCAAAGTGGAATCTGGCTACTCTACTTTCAACCGTGAATTGCTGGTGGTATATGTGGCTGGCCGTCATTTTCGCCACTTCTTGGAAGGTACGCCCATCATGATTCACACGGACCACATGCTTCTGGTGCACGCCTTCACTCGACATTCCGACGCCTAGTCCGCCCGTCAATGCCGACATCTCTCCACCGGGCCTGAATACAATTGTACCCTTCAGCACAATCCCATTGTTAAAGCCCTGTCAAGAAACACATTGGCCATTCCCCTGGGATTGGATTTCAACGCTTTGGCAGACGTCCAATGAAAAGATCCAGAGTACCAAGCATGTAGGACATTCTGCACATACATCCGTTGGAAGGACGTTCCTCTCGATGACTCCAACGCCACCCTCTTCTGTGACATCAATACTGGTAGACCTGGACCATGGATACCTTCTCCCATGGGCTGACAGGTGTTTGATTTCATTCATGCCCTTTCATATCCCTCGCGTCGTTCTACTGCACAGCTACTGAAGACAAAGTTCATTTGGCCTGGTAATACTAAGGATGCTAAGGATTTTCTCCACACCTGTACTTCATGCCAAACCTCAAAAGCACATTAACACATGGATTCAGTTTGGGCATCTGTCCTCAACCTCAGTGGAGCTTTGCCCATATTCACGTCGATGTTGTAAGTCCCCTAGCCACATCACAAGGACATCGTTACTTGTTTACCATCATCGACCGCTCCACTCATTGACCTAAAACCATTCCCATGAAAACTGCAACATCCGCCTCATGTACATCTGCCTTACTTTCAGGATGAATAGCAAGATTTGGTATCCCTGAGCATATTACTTCCGCCATGGATACCACTTTCATCTCTCAATTGTGGACATCATTAGCAAATCTCCTGGGAATCAACCTTAATCAGACAACCACATACAACCCTGCTGCCAACGGTATGGTTGAACGTTTTCACCATACCCTCAAAGCAGCTTTGATGTCCCGCTGCAAGGACTCCAACTGGTTTACCCAACTTTCCTGGGTCCTCCTGGGACTAAGGACCACTCCTAAAGATGCCCTGGTTGTTTCGGCAGCGGAAAAGGGTATATGGCAACCCGTTGTTCTTCTCTCCCGATTTTTTTAACGTCACCAACCTCCTCCAGCAATTGCCAACACCTCCATCACGTTGTGGGAAAATTTACTCCAGGTCACCAGACTTGTAAGCCCCCAGCTAAGCAGCACATACCGACAGATCTGCACTTGGCAAGGCATGTTTTCCTGCGTAACGGCACTAGCACACCAATGGTAATGCCCTCTTACACGGGCCCTTTCCTCATGATACGTTGTATGCCGAAAGCATTCCTCTTCAACATGTGTGGCAAAGAGGGCTGGGTCTCCATTGACTGCCTAAAACCTGCATATCTCCTGCCAGATTACCCACATACAGTACGCCTCTCAAGGGCAGGGCACCCTATTTCACATGTAGGTCTCTTTAGAGGAGGGGGGGCGGGGCGGTGGAGCCATGCATCGCACATATATCACACACGCTCGTACACTGTAATGGTATTTCTGTTTTTTGTATATTGTCATTATCGCTCTCCCCTTGCACTGATAACCTATTTATACCTGTGTGTTCTTGCATCATCATGTTTGAATTTTTGTGCTGTTCTTAACTGGAACGGGTTGTATGTATGCTCATGCTCCGTCCAAATAAAGTTAGATGCATTCATTCCGCTTTTGAATTTTATTTGTACTATTAGCTTCATACCAAAAGATTTCTCCCGCTTTCAGACGATTATGGAAACATATCACAGGATGTTTCCAGTGCTTATGCAAGCCTAGTATCTTTTTTTGTTCCATAGTTAGGCAAAACCTGACTGAAGTGACAATTTCCGGTAGGTCTAAGAAGGTCTACTCAATAACACTGCATAACACGCACTAATACATAGACACACAAAGCTTCTTGATGATAGAAGGATCCCATAAGAAACTGTTTTATCTCCTCTAGATCCATGGAATGGCCCAGAAGAGCTAGAAATGAACTTACACATCAGTCTCATCTGGGTGACTCACATGTTGCATTCGCATAGTTTGGACTCCATTGCCTTTTTATCTTCTGAGTGATAAAGCACTGAGATAAACAATAGCTGCTTTTGAATTTGATTTCTTTCTGATGATACTTGTACTGCGCAGCCTGCATACTCTTCATTAGAATATCCAGTAAGGTGTTCAAATGTAATATGAAATCTTCTAGACTCAATTCTTTCTCTGTCGATTTTTGTCATCAACAGTAGGTGAGAAAACCATCCTGTACTCCAATTTTTGCTCAACGGCTTAATCTTTATATGGCGGGTAGGATGGTGAGCAAATACAGCTAGCGTTAGAAAGATACATAAACTCACTCATAGAAAATAAATAAACCTATATAACTTACTAATTTACTCAAAATAATTTATACTTTATGCTAGAAAGGATAAAATTAGAATGATTATGTTTAGTCATCTACTATGAGACCCTTCAAAATAATTATGGTATTTTATCCTTTTCATATCTTATTATAATGAAACTGAATAATTTCATCAACCCAGCTCTCGCTATAATATTAGTCTGTTTATTATTGTGTTTTAATATATTGTTAATGTACTCAGGATTGATTGAGTCCTACCAAATCAGCAAGGATTAATTTTCAGAGGCTTGTTAAACATCGCTGGCTCCAAAAAGCTGCAACCAGGAATTAGGTCTATTATTACCAGTGCTAATGACTTTGCGTTTAAGAGCTAAGATTGCCATGAATGCATAAACTTTAAATCATGTGTTTGAACTTTCATTCTGAGAGTCTTAAATCTAAGAGATTCAATACTACTGTTCCTACTGTTGTGGTATCAGATTAATGTTTAACATATGTTATTGAGAAAAATAGTGACAAAACAAACAAAGTATACAACAAAGGGGCCAAATAACAGATCAATAGACCTTAGCATAAAAATAAAACTTGCGTATATTGAAATCTCTTAAATAAAAAACTAGCTGACTTAGGTGATTGCTAAATATCATGTTATAATTAAAATTATATCAATATTGGTGAAACTGAAAAATAATTCGCACAAAGAATAGTGACACATAAATGATCAGTAAAATATAAATCGAAGAGTTTAAGCATATTCGTATTTGTACAAAACAAAGATCACATCATTAAACAGAGCGATGATAAGCGGTTGTTTGAGAACGATTGTCTGTGCAAATTATTAGAATCTGTCATGAACAGCCCAACAAATAATAGTTATCCGTCTTCTGGCCAATGAAAATCCAACTAGTGTATATGGATGATGTTAAGATCTTTGTCAAGAGAATGTTTAATTGGATCTGCACTTATCTCCCCCCCCCCCCCTTACCCCTCCAAATGAGCTAACGTTGATTAAAGAACAAAGACGCACTGACAATTTCAATTGTATGATAATCCTTCTAAGGTCATAAGTCGACACCATATTTTTTTATGTGAATTTTCTATTCGCCTACACTCTTCCCATACTTACCAGGGATCAGAGTTTGAATACTGTTAAACTAGATATATGGTTTCTTTGTGTGAATTACTTTCTTATGCGTCATTATTTTCATATATATACACACACACTATATATATATATATATATATATATATATATATATATATATATATATATATATATATATAAATATATATACATATATATATATATATATATATATATATATATATATATATATATATATATATATATATATATACTATATATATGAATAGAGTATATATATATATATATATATATATATATATATATATATATATATATATATATATATATATATATATATATATGTATATATATATATATATATATATATATATATGTATATATATATATATATATATATGTGTGTGTGTGTGTGTGTGTGTATGTGTGCGTTAGTGTTTATACATATATATAGTATATATGCAAATATATACATAATATGTGTGAATGTGTGTCAGAACCCACTTAAAAAGGTTAACCAGACAGAATAAGCGCGAATCCCTGTAACGTCAAACGGCCCAGAGGATCACTGGTAGCGAGCAATGAGAGGTTTCCAATCTTACTAATTTTCAGCACAACATTGAATCATGATGAATGTAGTAAATTTGTTATATACTATCATATATCATCCGCCATTTTTTTTCCAAATTACAGGGAAAGGAATAAAAAAAGGTATGCTTTTTTTATTATAAGATAGCTTAGAAATATCTCTTATACGCGAGCAATGACAGGCTTATCATCCTCATTTTCTGCACAATATTCAGTCATTATTATTATTATTATTATTATTATTATTATTATTATTATTATTATTATTATTATTATTATTAATCCTTGCTAAGCTACAACCTTAGTTGGAAAAGCAGGATGCTATGAGCCCAAGGGCTCCAACAGGGAAAATAACCCAGTGAGGAAAGGAAACAAGGAAAAATAAAATATTTTAAGAAGAGTAACAACATTAAAATAAATATCTCCTATATAAACTACAAAACTTTAACAAAACAAGAGGAAGAGAAATAAGATAGAATAGTGTGCCCGAGTGTACCTTCAAGCAAGATAACTCTAACCCAAGACAGTAGAAGACCATGGTACAGAGGTTAGGGCGCCCCCACAAACCTAGAGAACAATGGTTTGATTTTGGGGTGTCCTGGAAGAACTGCTTACCATAGCTATAGAGTCTCTTCTACGCTTACCAAGAGGAAAGTTTGTTATATGCTTTCATATATCACCCGTCATTTTGTTGTGAATTACAACGATACAGATAAAAAGGGTGTGTTTCTATTACAAGAAACCTTATAAATGCCAATTAATTGAATAATTACTTATTGCAGTAGAACTTCAAGAAGGCAAAATTACTACATATAGATAAGATTTCCTATAAAGGAATATCACACTCATTATGTATGCTTAAAAATTATTAATTATAATATTACTCTTATGCAATTCACTATTATATACTGTATATACATATATATACATATATACATATATATATATATATATATATATATATATATATATATATATATATATACAGTATATTTATATATATGTATGTATATATACGTATGTATATATATATGTATATATATATATATATATATATATATATATATATATATATATATATATATATATATACATATGCATATATGTATGTATATATACATATATGTAGATATACATATATATATATATATATATATATATATATATATATATATATATATATATATCTATATATCTTTATATATATACATATATATATATATACATATATATATATGTATATATATATATATATATATATATATATATATATAATAACAATAATCATTATTATTATTATTATTACTAGCTTAACCTACAACATAAAAATAATTGCTGTTAGATTGAACTTTTGAAGTTCTACAGTTTCAACTACCCGATTAGGAAGATAATTTCACAGGTCGGTCACAGCTGGAATAAAACTTCTAGAATACTGTGTAGTATTGAGTCTCATGATTGAGAAGGCATGACTTAGATTTAACTACATACCTAGTATTACGAACAAGAGGGTACTGTATGGGATGATCTGAATATCAGGAATAAAAACAATTATTAGACGTAAGTTCCAGTTCAACAAATTAAGATAAGAATCAGCAGCTGAAGACCAGACAGGAGAACAATACTCGAAACAAAGTAGAATGAAAGAATTAAAACCCTTCTTCAGAATAGAGTGATCACCAAAGATCTTACAAGACTTTCTCAATAAGCCCATTTTTTGTGCAATTGAAGTAAACACAGACCTAATGTGATTCTCAAAATAAAATTGCTGTCTAGAATCACACCTAAAATTTTAAAAGAGTCATGCAGAGTTAAAGAATCATTATCAATACTGAGATCAGGATGTTGAGGAGCAACTCTCCTTGATCTACTCACAATCATACTTTGAGTTTTGTTGGGATTCAACATCATGTCTCATAATTTGCACCATGCACTAAATTTAGCTAGATCTCTATTAAGGGATTCAGCAACTTCAGATTACACACATACACACTCATTCATATATATATATATATATATATATATATATATATATATGTGTGTGTGTGTGTGTGTATATATATATATATATATATATATATATATATATATATATATATATATATATATATATATATATATATATATACATATATATATACATATATATATATATATATATATATATATATATATATATATATTTGTTTTTTATCTTTAATGACTATAAAAATTTTCGCTTGCATGAGTATAACCTAAGTATATACAGAGAAAAAGTTATACAAGTTTCATCATTTTCCTTTTTTACTCCCTTAGAATCTTCACCTCTCTTTTCATTTTTGGCAGATTTTAAGTTGTTGTTGAAAAGTCTTTTCATTATAAGAACAGAATTTTTTTGCAAAAATCATTCGATCACTTCAACTGGAACCTTCGCCCCAAATTGCTTCAGCTCATTAGATAAAGTTTTTAAACAACCTTTTCCTTCTCTGAGAATCCTACCATGTATGATATTAGACATTTCGCTCATCAGTCTTAATTGAGTAAAGAATCAATCAGAAGGAGCAAATAGTTCACCTCAGTTTACTGTTTCTTCCCATGTCTTTTCATTACTGCTATTATCACGAACTTTGTTACCCTAATGTTGGTATTTCGTTACAAAATTTTGAACTGTGAAATCTCCCATATATCTTAAAGCTTTTTCTTCAACAACTGTTGAAGATCTCATCTTCAAATTCAAATTCACTATACAAGACACTAGTTAAACAGGTATCCAATGCAAGTTCTCTATTTTTATTTATTTATCTATATTTTTTTTTTTTGCCCTACTGATATCTTTATCATTTTTTGATTAACTAATCATTGAATCTTAAATACTACATCGTGGTTCATTGGTTATTTTTTCACTAACGAGTCTCACGTCCTTAATATCAATATCCTAAGCTTATATTTGAATTCTAAATGGCTTGGATGATCTTAGGGTTCATTTATTTGTCTTATACACCAAAGCTAATGCTCATTTAGCAATTTAAAAGATGGCACAATAAGCCCATGTTCTTATGGCTTTCAATACCCAGAACCTAAAAAGATTAGTAGGTCCTTCCTAGGCAGTGTGGCGGGACAAAAAACAAAAATAAATCCTCCACAGCAGGACCTTGGGTCTCGTGACATAGTGAACCGCGGTGACTCAATTAAGCTTACTTTGTCTCCTTCTTGAACCCTCTCCACCTTGGCCAAGGCTATTTCAACTATACTCTGTCTAAACCTTAATCTTAAACCAGGATCTTTGGTTTCCCATCCTGCACACTCCTCCCACTCAACCATCCTGCTCCCCTCCCAGTCTCTTCCAGTTACTTGGACTCACATCTATGACACTTTACCCCTACTACTAAAGCCCTTCACTTCCACCCTGAAAAAGAGCCAAATTTAAGGTCTCTTAACCCTACCTGGTGTTACAGCGGGCATTTCTATAAAAAAGAATGCTTAGAATCTGTCACTGGCTTGCCAGGAAATCAACCAATGCATAACTATATTACTAGCCAGGCTATAACCCTAGATGGAAAAGCAGAATGCTATAAACCAAGTGAAAAAAAAGAATTAAGGGAATAGCAATGAAACTATATAAACAGTAATTAATGAATAGAAAATGTAAAATATTTTAGTATCAGTAGTAACGTTAGAATATATCAGTTATAAATGAATCATAAAACGAGAGCTATCTCAACCTGATCAACGGAAAAGAATTTACAAGACGTTTGAACTTCTGAAATTCCACCGATTCAACTACCAAAATAAGATAATTCCAGAATCTGGTCACAACTGGAATAAAACGTTTTTAATACTGATCAGTATTGTGCCTTATGGCGGCGAAGCCACGACTATTAGAATTACCCGCATCCTGTTAATACGCACAGGATGGTGCAGTTAGAGAAGATGTGATTGTAATGGGTGATCTGAATTAAGAAAAATCGTATGCAATATGCATAAAAACTAACTGAACGATTGTCTCTCATATCAATATCATATAAGTTTTAAGGAATTTAATAGAAAGCAAGTTTTTATACAACAAATTAAGATGAGAGTGAGTAGCTGCAAAAAAAGTCAAGTGAACAATACTCGAAACAAGGAAGAATGAAGGAATTAAAACATTTCCTACAGATAGACCGATCACCGAAAATTTAAAAGACCTTCTCAATAAGCCTTTTATGTGCAACTGATTTTTACGGTGATTTTCTGATTAAAATTGCGGTTTTCTAACAGTGTATATATTATGGAAAGTAATGAGGCGAGAACTACTTTGAGGAACACCAGAGATTACACTCCTATAGGCACTATGGTGCCCATCAACAACTAATTTCTGCAATCTATTACTTAAAAATCCTATAGTGATTTTAGGTAAAGACCCACTTATTACTATATATATATATATATATGTATATATATATATATATATATATATATATATATATATATATATATTATATGTATACATATATATATACATATATATATATATATATATATATATATATATATATATATATATATATATATATATATATTATATATGTATACATATATATATATATATATATATATATATATATATATATATATATATATATATATGAGGAGACTTCATGGTAGGTAACTGGCTGAACTTTATAAGAAATGCCTACAAGAATGCTCTTTACTTTCAGCTTGGATAAAAACTTTATCATTATACTAATTCACAAAAAGAGACACAAAAGGCCTGAAAACATACCGTCAATATGCTTACTCTCCGTAATATTTAAGAAACTTACAAAGATCATATTAGGCCGAATAAAAGACATCTAAATTTCAATCAACCAAGAGAGTAGGCAGGTTATAGAAATGGGTATTCAACAACTGACCATATCCATGTAAGTAACCAGATAATAGAAAAATCAACAGATTATGACATACAACTACGTATAGCATTAATAGAGGATAAGAAAGCTTTTGATTCTGTCAAAAGCTCAACATTAATGAAAGTCCTTTAAATACAAGGAATAGATGAATCTTATGTTAGAGCATTCGAAGATATCTATACAAAAAGTACAGCAATCCTAAAACTACATATGATAGTGAGAAAAATCCGATTGAGAAAGGTGTTAGAGTGGGAGACCCCCATCTCTCCTAAATTACTCACAGCATGCCCAGAAGAAGTTTTTAAGAATTTAGATTGGGAAAATGCCTAACAACTTAAGCTTTGCAGATGACATAGTTGTATTTAGTAAAACATGGTAGGAATATCAAAAGATGATAGAAGACTTAAATAGAGAAAGCAAAAAATGTATGACCGGAAATGAATATGAGTAAGGATAATGTTAAATGAAAATGCAGAGACAACAAATAAGAGCTATGAACGAACCAGTAGAGATTGTTAATGAATATACATAATTAGGTCAGACAGGTAGTGTTTCCCCGGGACAGGAGACCGAAATTGAAAGGACGATAAGCATAGAATGGAGAGCATTTGGTAAACAAAATGAGGTTATGAAATGTAAAATGTCACTCTCTCTAAAAATAAAAGTATTTAATCAGATGGTCCTACTTACGCATCAGAAAATTGGAACCTTATTAAAGCGTTAGAACATAACCTAGTTACAAATAAAAGATTTACGGAAATTGTAATGATGATAATAACACTAAGAGATAGAAAAAGAGCAACATGGATATGGGAGCAAACTAAGTAGAGGATATTCTAACAACATGTAAGAAAAAGAAATGGACATGGGCAGGATACATACTGAGAATGATAGATATCAGAGGGCCATTAAGAATAACAGAATGGGTCCCTAGAGATTGAAAAAGAAGCAGGGAAAGGAAAAGAAGGCGATGGATTGACGAACTATGAAAGTGCGGGTGTGGACTGGCATAGATAGACCATTGACACAAGTTGAAGGACATGTCTGAACCTTTTGTTCTACAGTGGACTAGTAACGGCTGAGGATGATGACGACATATGTATAAGCATATATATATATATATATATATATATATATATATATATATATATATATATATATATATATATATATATATATATATACACCCACACACACTAGCAGGGGTACCTCGTGTTGTCCAGGTATATTTGCCCTTGGATTTTCAATTTTGAATGTGGGCAGAAGCCCTCCCTCATTCACAAGTTGTACTCCAAATTAAATAATCTGGAGAACATTATTGTATAGTTGTATGTTTTAAAGAAAATGTTTTGAATGGTGGGATGTTCCATTGAGAAGTTTCTTTTTAGATATTCAGTAGCATCAACTAACAAAGGCAGTCTAATTTTCCCTCCACTGTAACACAATCCAGGAGGTTCATTCCTCCATTTCGGAGCATCACAGTGATTACATTGTTGTGACATTAAGCCAATTTGTACTGTCATCAGTTTCATAGGGGTATCTTGGATTATATTGAAGGCACCAAGACGCCATAGTACAGCATTAAAAGGACGTGCTCTTGCTTCTACATGCCTGACTCTATCAATATGGCAACTATTCTCAGTTCCTTCCGAAGTTTCTTGGTTTCGATGGACAATCATTCTTTGTTGGTTATCCTGAAATTGTCATTCTTTGATTTCCTAATTCCTGGCTTCTTGTAGCTGCTATTCTTTGTTGATTATTTTCTGGTCTTCATCCTGTGCTTTACGTCTAGCTGTCATTCTGCTTGCATTAGTGTTCCTTCTTGAATTCCTCTGCTCTTTGTCTACTGCCTCACGTCTAACGGCCATTCTGCTTTCATTGATGTTCCTTCTTAAATTCCTCTGGTCTTCGTCTTCGGCTTTACGTCAAGTGGCTATTCTGCTTACATTAGTGTTTCTTCTTAAGTTCATCTGCTCTTCGTCTTCTGCTTCACGTCTAGCTGCCCTTCTGGTTGTATTTGTGTTAATTCTTAAATTCATCTGTTCTTCGTCTTCTGCCTCACGTCTAGCTGCCATTTTGCTTTCATTGGTGTTACTTCTTAAATTCATCTGTTCTTCGTCTTCTGCCTCACGTCTAGCAGCCATTCTGCTTGTATTAGTGTTACTTCTTAAATTCATCTGTTTTTCGTCTTCTGCCTCACTTCTAGCAGCCATTCTGCTTGCATTAGTGTTCCTTCTTAAATCCATCTTTCTTCGTCTTCTGCCTCACGTCTAGCTGCCATTCTGCTTGCACTGGTGTTACTTTTTAAATTCATCTGTTCTTCATCTTCTGCCTCACGTCTAGCTGTCATTCTGCTTGCATTAGTGTTCCTTCCTAAATCCATCTGCTCTTCATTTTCTGATTTATGGCTAGCTGTCATCCTATTTGAATGAGTTTTTCTTTGTTCTTTTCCTGGGTCTCACGTCTAGCTGCCATTCATTTTGGATTTGTTTCCCTGCGTAAATTCCTCTGCTCTTCTGTTTCCTGCGATCTTTTTCTTTTCACCGAATTTGCTTTAACGGATGTGCCGAATGAGAACCTCTTTTTGGGTGGCATCATTTTGTAGAAAACGAAAAAATATAAAAATTACATAAGATTCAATCATTAAGTATTCTGTACGTTTTTGTACATTTTATGGCATGAGAAAGAAAACCAGTGATGGTCTGTATGTGGGGGTCCAGCCCCCCAAGGACCCACTTTTTAGGACTAATTTCCAAATTAATATAGCTATGAATAACCTCCTATATTTATACAATTTCTATGTGGAAATTCATTGCAATTGGTTCATTGTTATTGAATGCAGTTTTAGGGGGTTTGTAATTATAGGGTCTGTAAACCCCTAAGGTGGTTCCTGATCAAAATAATAATAGCGACGTTAG
>NC_090732.1:81244653-81249653 GCF_036898095.1 Palaemon carinicauda | reverse complement strand
CTGGCCCTGTAAGATTTAGGTTAAACAGTGAAGTGTATTTATTTTGCTTAAGTGTTCCGTAACCTAGTGTGAACCAAAGTACGTAAGCGCAACAGTTGCATATGTGTAAATTTCATCATTGTATGTTCATTAAAGTGTTAAAGTGTTAACTCTTTTCATTTATTATCAAAATGAAATATTTGTGTAAAAATTAATTTCCAGTGAATCAAGTAATTGCATAATTTTCATAGAGACACATTTTCTTGTCTTAGTTTAAGGTCTAGTTCAGATTTAATATTTCGAGTGATTTATTTAGGTGTTAATTCTTTTGTATTGTTAACTTTTTATAGAATATATTTATTTCTTAGAGTATTTATTATTTCGATTACCAATATTTCCTAACAGTGCTTTTCTTGTAATCCCTGACTAAGAACCGAAGTACGAGGTCGGTTTTTGAATAGTTCATATTAAGTAATTACCCAGTTTTGTTTTGAGTGTTAAGTAAGAGACCATTGGATATTCAGTGCCTATATATATTGCCATCTGGGAGGTATGTAATATTCTCAGAGCTCGGGTATTATTCAATTGTAACCGATGTATATAAAAATAAGCAGGTGAGTTTTGGAGATCGGGGGCTTATGTAATTCTCTAGATGTAATAATAATAATAATAATAATAATAATAATAATAATATATATTTATATATATATATATATATATATATATATATATATATATATATATATTTCTATATATACATATATATACCTATATATATATATATATATATATATATATATATATATATATACATATATGTATATATATACATAATATATATACATATATATATATGTAAATAATTGTGTATGCGTGAAGGTATTATAACCCTGTGTATAATGAAGGGCTGTGATTTAATAGTCAAGGAGTGTAAGAGTGCGTGAAATGCATTTACACATGACAGACTTTGTGTTTCGGCACCGTAATGATGAACTTTCTTTGTTGGGAAAAGTAGCGACTTATATTGGGGAGATTTTACTGCAAAGGAGACTCTTCCACGATTCAGTAGTCAAAGGATGGATGTGGCACTGACTGCTGTGTTGAATTTTGTCTGTAGGCACTCGCTATTAGCGGAATAAGTTTAATATTAAAAAGAGATTCGAAACAGTATGTATGTAAGGATGAGTGTCTACTGGTATATTCGTGCGGGCCTCTTGGGTATAGCTCAGCATTAGAGCATTGGACTTGTAATCGCAAGGATAATAGTTCGATTCAAACTCTGTATGGATATCAGCGTCAGCTGGGAGTGAAGGAAACACCTACTGTAATCCAAAAAGGAATATTAAGAGCTTCTTGTATCATTCCTTTATGGTTGAAGGAAATTTGGTAAAACACTGAAACATAGTTTTACATATATATATATATATATATATATATATATATATATATATATATATATATATATATATGTATATATATATGTATATATATATAAAACTATGTTTCAGTGTTTTACCAAATTTCATATATATATATATATATATATATATATATATATACATATATATATGTGTGTGTACATATATATATATATATATATATATATATATATATATATATATATTCACCTCCTACGCCTATTGACGCAAAGGCCCTCGGTTAGATTTCGCCAGTTGCCTCGATCTTGAGCTTTTAAATCAATACTCCATTCATCATCTACTTCACGCTTCATAGTCCTCAGCCATATAGGCCTGGGTCTTCCAACTCTTTTAGTGCCTTGTTGAGCCAAGATGAACGTTTGGGGAACTAATCCCTCTTGGGGAGTGCAAAGAGCATACCCAAATCATCTCCATCTACCCCTCACCATGATCTCATCCCCCCAACTATGGCACTTGAGTAATCGCTCTTATAGTTCCGTTTTTAATCCTGTCCTGCCATTTAACTCTCAATATTCTTCTAAGAAATTTGTTCTCAAATCTACAAAATCTGTTAGATATTGTTTCATTGTCATACCACGACTCATGTCTATACAGTAATACCGGTTTCACTAAACTGATATATAGCCTGAATTTTATATGCAATTTCAAGCGATTTGATTTTCAAATTTTACTTTACCTAGCCATTGTCTGATTTGCTTTTTTCAATCTTTCATTAAACTAATTTTAAAGACCATGTATTAGAGATCATAGTTCCTAAATATTTAAGTGATTCCACCTCATTAATCCTTTCTTCTTCCAATGATATTTCATCTTCCATTACATATTACGTTCTCATCATCTGTCTTTCTTCTATTTATCCTGAGCCCAACCTCATGTGATATTTCATGCATTCTGATAAGCAAGCTTATATATATATATATATATATATATATATATATATATATATATATATATATATATATATATATATGTATATATATATATATATATATATATATATATATATATATATATATATGTATACGTATATATATATATATATATATATATATATATATATATATATATATAGGGTGTGGTCAGGGACTGGGTCAGTCATATGAAGAGAATAAGAAGAAGTTTTGGAAAGAAGTGAAGAGAGTAAGGAAGGCTGGCGCAAGAATTGAAGAGACAGTGAAAGATGGAAATGGAAGGTTGTTAAAAGGAGAGGAGGCAAGGAAAAGGTGGGCGGAATATTTTGAAAGTTTGCTGAATGTTGAGGATAATAGGGAGGCAGATATAATTGCTGTTCCAGGTGTTGGGGTGCCAGTGATGGGAGATGAGAATGAGAGAGAGATTACAATAGAGGAAGTGAGGAGAGCACTAGATGAAACGAGAGTAGGAAAAGCATCTGGTATGGATGGTGTGAAAGCTGAGATGTTGAAGGAAGGGGGTGTAACTGTACTTGAATGGTTGGTGAGATTGTTTAATATGTGTTTTGTGTTGTCAATGGTACCAGTAGATTGGGTTTGTGCGTGTATTGTACCACTATATAATGGTAAGGGAGATGTGCATGAGTGTTGTAATTCAAGAGGTATTAGTTTGTTGAGTGTAGTTGGAAAAGTGTATGGTAGAGTAATGATTAATAGGATTAAGGATAAAACAGAGAATGCAATCTTGGAAGTACAGGGTGGTTTTAGAAGAGGTAGGGGTTGTATGAATCAGATTTTTATAGTTAGGCAGATATGCGAGAAATATTTAGCAAAAGGTAAGGAGGTGTATGTTGTGTTTATGGATCTGGAGAAAGCATATGATAGAGTTGATAGGGAAGCAATGTGGAATGTGATGAGGTTATATGGAGTTAGTGGAAGGTTGTTGCAAGCAGTGAAAAGTTTCTACAAAGGTAGTAAAGCATGTGTTAGAATAGGAAATGAAGTGAGCGATTGGTTTCCGGTGAGAGTAGGGCTGAGACAGGGATGTGTGATGTCGCCGTGGTTGTTTAACTTGTATGTTGATGGAGTGGTGAGAGAGGTGAATGCTCGAGTGCTTGGACGAGGATTAAAACTGGTAGACGAAAATGATCATGAATGGGAGGTAAATCAGTTGTTGTTTGCGGATGATACTGTGCTGGTAGCAGACACAGAAGAGAAGCTTGACCGACTAGTGACAGAATTTGGAAGGGTGTGTGAGAGAAGGAAGTTGAGAGTTAATGTGGGTAAGAGTAAGGTTATGAGATGTACGAGAAGGGAAGGTGGTGCAAGGTTGAATGTCATGTTGAATGGAGAGTTACTTGAGGAGGTGGATCAGTTTAAGTACTTGGGGTCTGTTGTTGCAGCAAATGGTGGAGTGGAAGCAGATGTACGTCAGAGAGTGAATGAAGGATGCAAAGTGTTGGGGGCAGTTAAGGGAGTAGTAAAAAATAGAGGGTTGGGCATGAATGTAAAGAGAGTTCTATATGAGAAAGTGATTGTACCAACTGTGAAGTATGGATCGGAGTTGTGGGGAATGAAAGTGATGGAGAGACAGAAATTGAATGTGTTTGAGATGAAGTGTCTAAGGAGTATGGCTGGTGTATCTCGAGTAGATAGGGTTAGGAACGAAGTGGTGAGGGTGAGAACGGGTGTAAGAAATGAGTTAGCGGCTAGAGTGGATATGAATGTGTTGAGGTGGTTTGGCCATGTTGAGAGAATGGAAAATGGCTGTCTGCTAAAGAAGGTGATGAATGCAAGAGTTGATGGGAGAAGTACAAGAGGAAGGCCAAGGTTTGGGTGGATGGATGGTGTGAAGAAAGCTCTGGGTGATAGGAGGATAGATGTGAGAGAGGCAAGAGAGCGCGCTAGAAATAGGAATGAATGGCAAGCGATTGTGACGCAGTTCCGGTAGGCCCTGCTGCTTCCTCCGGTGCCTTAGATGACCGCGGAGGTAGCAGCAGTAGGGGATTCAGCATTATGAAGCTTCATCTGTGGTGGAATTGTGGGAGGTTGGGCTGTGGCACCCTAGCAGTACCAGCTGAACTCGGCTGAGTCCCTGGTTAGGCTGGAGGAACGTAGAGAGTAGTCCCCTTTTTGTTTTGTTTCTTTGTTTATGTCGGCTACCCCCCAAAATTGGGGGAAGTGCCTTGGTATATGGATGGATGGATATATATATATATATATATATATATATATATATATATATATATATATATATATATATATATATATATATATATCACACTACTCACTCACTAAATCCCGTCCAGAAGTCCCCTGGTTGGGTCCTACATTTGATGTCGCCATTCTCTCCAGGGATCCCTATCCAATGCCATCTGTGCCAGCTGCTGAAATGTCTCGTCTCTATTTGCTTTCTTGAAGGTTTTCACCCATGAATCTCTTGGTCTGTTTCCGGCCACTTGTCCATGGAGAACTATCCTTGGCCATTTGTCCTGTTCCATCCTCTGTACATGCCCAAACCATCTCCTCTGAATGTCCTCCATTCTAATCAGAATTGTGTCCTCAACACCAGCCATTTCTCTCACTCTTTCGTTCATAATTCTCTCTTCCCATCTTACACCACAGATTCTTCTCAGACATTCCATCTCAAAGGCTAACAACGTTTTTTCTT
>NC_090732.1:81239653-81242153 GCF_036898095.1 Palaemon carinicauda | reverse complement strand
GTGGGGGCATGGTTCTTGCAGCATAAGGTTACCAACGTAGTAATTTGAAGAAGGGGTACTAACCTTGCTTGTGAGGCAACTCTCTTTCAACTAACTCCATCCACCTTCCTTTCGTAATACTAAAAAAAGACAAAACTTTAATCAACAATTTTTATGTCTTTTCTAATCACGTGGACACATAAAGATGACATAATCCCTCTTGCTTATACCTGTGTGTGTCATACAGCATACCTAAACGAGATTTCATAAGACTGTAAAAAAAACTATGTGAAATAAAAATCTAATTCTTTAAAATAACATAAATTTACATATACAAAAATGAATGAAAATACAATTAAATGAATGACGAAAGTCTTATGTAATTTACATGCATTACTTAATCCCATGTGAGTGGAACTCACCTTACGAGCTGGCTATAGGCTACACAAATGAAATATGATGTTAATGAAATAGTCTACTTTCATGAAGATCAGCTTCGTAAGAATATATATATATGTATATATATATATATATATATATATATATATATATATATATGTGTGTGTGTGTGTGTATATATGTATATATATATATATATATATATATATATATATATATATATATATATATATATATATGTATATTCATATATATATATATATATATATATATATATATGTATATTCATATATATATATGTATATATATATGTATATATATACTGTATATATATACATATATATATACATATATATATATATATATATATATATATATATATATATATATATATATATATGGCCTGATATTTCCTTCTTTCCTTAGTGTGTAAATTTTCAAAAATAAAAGATTGATAACTCTAGCCTTCACGCCTATACAGTAGACACCCTCCTTGCCTATCCAAATGTTTTTTCTCTCAAATAATCATCTAAACAAATTGCCTCCATTCCATTAACATCCAAAGAAGCATTCCTTAATCCATCATCCTGTGTATTTTTCCTTGAAACCTAATTCTGCTCTTGTTTACTCATCACTTTTCCCATATCTGTTTCACAATAAATATTATCCAAACACCCTCTTTGTAATTTGAACGTACACTATTTTTTGTCTGTTAATCATTAATGCTATCTATGTTCTATCTATGCTTTCCCCGGTATAATAAGCAACGTTAAGCTCCTATGGTACTAACGATCTTCTCTGTCACGTTTTCCCATAAACAAAGAAACAATTATTCATCTTACTCATCCCTTCAGAACCTCACGCTCATCCAAATATGCTTTGCATGATCTAATTTGCCACTTTATCAAGCTTTCACCCCCATACCATAATGCTGGGATCACACTTAGGCGATACGGCCATGGCGATGCGGTGAGATGTTGATTTTAACAAAATTTTGAGCATATCGCCACACATCCCCATTCATCCTGGGTGTGTTTCGCGCCAAATCCAACGGCACGAGATGAGAGTCGCCAAGTGTGCGATACATGTCTGACTGCCACACGCCGTTGCAACAATGGCGGACAGAATGGAACCTGCTCCATTTTTTCGCCTATTTTGCGATGATGGTCGGGCACCTGCGATATAACACATACAAGGAGATAACATATTGCATTATCTATCCTCTGTTTAGCTGTTATTGCTAACCTAATCGCCGCTCAAAACAATATATGTGTTATATCTCCCTAAAATTAGTGCATGGTGCAAATTATGGGGTATGAAGTTGAATCCTAACAAAGCTCAAAGTATGATTGTAAGTAGGTCAAGGACGGTGGCTCCTCAACATCTGGATCTCAGTATTGATAATGTTTCTTTAAATTTGTATGACTTTTTCAAAATTTTAGGTGTGATTCTCGACAGCAAATTTACTTTTGAGAAACATATAAGGTCTGTGTCTTCTTCAATTGCACAAAAAATTGGCTTATTGAGAAAGTCTTTTAAGATTTTCGGTGATCAATCTATTCTGAAGAAGTGTTTTCTTTCTTTCATTCTACCTTGTTTCAAGTATTGTTCTCCTGTCTGGTGTTCAGCTGCTGATTCTTATCTTAATTTGTTGGACAGAAACTTTCGGTCTATTCAATTTATAATTCCTGATCTAGATATTAATCTCTGGCACCGTCGTTCAATTAGTTCATTATGCATGTTGCATAAGATTTTTCATAACTCTGACCATCCTTTACATTCAGATCTCCCTGGACAATTCCATCCTGTTCGTAATACTAGGCAGGCAGTTAATTCTAATAGCCAGGCCTTCTCCATCATGAAGCTCAATACTACGCAGTACTCTAGAAGTTTTATTCCAGCTGTTACCAAGTTGTGGAATGATCTTCCTAATCGGGTAGTTGAATCAGTAGAACTTCAAAAGTTCAAAGTTGGAGCAAATGCTTTTTTGTTGACCAGGCAGACATGAGTCTTTTTATAGTTTATATATGACATATTTGTTTTTGACATTGTTAATAGTTTATATATGACATATCTGTTTTGACGTTGTTACTTTTTTATTTGATTGATTTATTGTTAATTT
>NC_090732.1:81219653-81229653 GCF_036898095.1 Palaemon carinicauda | reverse complement strand
AGCTGTAAATAGTAGATTATTGCTTGCTAGGTTCAAATCAAAGGAGTGCAATATGAGTGTTATAATTTGCTAGGCCACAAAAAATGACTCCCCTTAAGAAAGGAAATATGAATGATATGAAATATAGCAATGTAATAGATGAGATCCCAGAGAGAGATATGAAAGTTGTGATAGGTGACCTCAATGATAAAGTTGAAAAGAATAATCAAAGTATAGAGAATGTGAGGGGTGTTGGGGGTCTTGGTGAAGTTACAAATGAAAATGGAACCCATTTTATAATATTTTGTTCAGCAAACAACCTAGTTATTGGGAGTTCTCTTTTCCAGCATAATGAAATCCACAATTATACATGGACGTCACCATGTAGCAATTACAAAAATCAAACAGATCACATAGCAATTAATAAAGAGAGAAGGAGGACTCTGAGAAACGTAAGAAGCTATGGCGGTTCAGATATTGGTAGTGATCACCAGCTCCTCATTGCCACAATGAAATTAAAACTAAAAGCACCCAACAGAAATGTACATAGAATACCTAGGTTTTATACAACTAAGCTTCTAGAAAATGAGCATAAACATTTGCAATTGAATGTAGGAATAAGTAGGATTTAGAAAAGCTAGAAGTTGTACTGACCAACTTTTCATTTTAAGACATGTTGTACAGCAATGTGTAGAATATGGAAATTCACTTTTAATGGCATTTGTGGACTATGAAAAAGCCTTTGATATTGTGCACCGGCTAACAGCAGGCCTACCTAAATTACCTATATGCATTGAAATGTTGACACATTCTTCCCTTCTCTAAAGACTTCACAATGAATCATAGTATTTCCATTATTGACAAATATCAGGTCACTTGTTTCTTTTGTTGACCGCCTCATTACCTATATCTCTCAAATCTTGATAAGAATTCTTTTGTTTTTGCCAGGAAAATATCCTCCTTGTGGTATTCAGGCATACAAATAACCTTATATATATATATATATATATATATATATATATATATATATATATATATATATATATATATATATATATATATATATATATGTATATATATATGTGTGTATATATATATATATATATATATATATATATATATATATATATATATATATATATATATATATATATACACACACATACACACATATATATATATATATATATATATATATATATATATATATATATATATATTCATTTATGTATATGTGTAATGATTAGAATAGTTAATATTACATGTTTAAAACAAATGACGTAATATGTCATGTTGGTTGGAAGAGCTAACCCTGGGATTTGCTGTAGTCATTCAAATTGTAAACAGGACGTATAATGCAAACCTATGCAAACCTCGGCAAATTGACATTCTTCTTAAACGTCAACACATTGTCTCATCGTGTGAAAGTTTGTGACGTCACCGGATGCAGGTGTCTTCCGATTCCGTCACGTGTCTAAAGTAAACCAAGCATACGATATTTGTGATATCGATAATTTATTCAGTTCATATCTAAACTTCACCAGAATTGGTCATCTGGACCAACACAGCTTCCTCCAGTGATGGAGATGTTTAACTCTGTTGTTTTTATATAATAAAGACTTAAAAACTATTAAGATGTATTCATGTACCATTTAAATACATCTGAAAACAACTCATACTCAAATGTGTGCTTAATACAGTAGCACGCCAATAAATGGTGGCAGCGATTAAACTCTAAGACAGCGGTTAAACTCTAAGAATTAGAGAAAAATCTTCAAGACTTCAAAATAAAAGCTGTAAAACCAGAGAAAGATCTTCAAGACTTCAAAATAAAAGCTGTAAAACCTGAGAAAGATCTTCAAGAACTCAACATTATCTACAAGAATCTACAATTTTGACTAAGTCCAACGGAAAAGCTAACATCAACATATGTTAGCATACAACCTGAATCTTCAATCAACATCCTAGGAAACCCAAGGACTGGCGTTCAACAATTGCAAGACATATCCAGGAAGAACTACATTCAACAAGAAACTAGAACGGGACATCGCTAACAAAACATCAAGAGAGAGAGAGAGAGAGAGAGAGGACGTGTCGACTTCATATATAAGCTAAGTACAGATATTTTGTATTCATTCCAGTTTGGGCAGTGAAGTGTAGTTATCACAAGTCGTTAGTCGATTATTACTGGGGTGAGTGAATTCCTAAACTTTGTTATAAGAAACTCCGAATTCTCATTTAGAATTTTTCTTTCTTTGTGCTAATTCCTTTTTCTTTCAGAAACTCTTGGGAAAATGTTTTAGGATTAGTAACAGTGTTGGGGGAATTTGATTATACATATGCGTTTACGCAGTGGGCGTCTGTACTCATATAGATATTTTGATAGAATTGAAAGGGGTCAAAGAGATAGAAAAAAAAAAATACAGCAGTCATGGCTCCTCCTGTCAGCCCTACCCCTGGACCTAGTGGTGTAGGCCAGGCTAATCCTCCTCCAATTGTGACGCTTGTAAATGCCAGGTCAGCAATCCTTCCTTTTCAAGGTCGGGTCAACGGGTTCTTGCCACAAAATGTGGAGTCATGGATTTCATCCGTTGATGCCCATTTAAATGCCAAACAAATCGTAGATCCTTTTGTACAATTACAAGAAGCTAAAAGTTTTATAGATTTTTCTAAGGGGGATGCGAGTGCGTATTTAAGAGGTGTTTCATTTCAGGAAGCAGTTACTTGGGATGATTTCAAAGTTAGGTTACGCGCGATCTATGGGGGTGAGGAAGCCTTGGATGTAGTGTTAACGTTACGAAATACACTTAATCAAGCCACTATGAATCGGCTTAATGTTATTGAGAGAGCAGCTCTCATAGCTGATAGGCTTAACGAATATCAGGACATTTTAGGTAATTCCACTTGGGTTACTAACGATAACATCTCCGTGAAAGATTTTTTACGATTAATGTATTTAACTTGCATGACACTTATGTTGCCTGAAGCTTTAGTGCAGTGCTTTGATAAGAAGTTAATGCCTGCAAGTACGGAATTGGATGTCTATAAACAGATAAAGAAACACATGTCCAAGTGTCCAGATCTCGATCCCGTGTTAACTCAAGTTTTTGCTAAGAATGAAACAAAACCACAAACAGTGAACGTAATTAACAGTCCAGTAGCGGGAGTGACGTGTTACAACTGCAAACGTCAAGGTCACATAAGCGCAGACATTCTTATAGTCAATGTTACGCGCGTAAGACACAACAATATCCTAGAAATACACAGTCAATTCCACAGTCAGTTCCATATGGAAATAAAAAGAAAAATCCTCATTTTAACAATAAGAAGAAACAACAAAATGTCAATGCAGTTCAGAGTCCGAAACAAACAAACACTTCTTCAAATATCGCTGAGCCTGGGCCGTCAAACCAGACCTCGCAAGGTCAGTCTAATTTTCAGAATGTGCAGAGCAAAGCAAATACCACATAGTTAACTCTAGAGGGGAAGAGAGTGATGTTGGGTCAAGGTCATTTATGTCAACATCAATAGTATTGAATAATCAATTTAATGTTTTATCAGATAATTGTGAGACAATAGATTTTCCTATGAAACACACGGCCGAATTAAGTAAAACAGTGCATGCTCCCGTAGATTTGCAACGAATTCATACAATAATAAGCCAAAATGAGTTACGGCCAACCTTATATGCTGTAAATTTAGAACACAAATCCTTTACGTTATTTTTTGACTCTGGTAGTCCACGTAATATTATGGATTTGAAGACACATCATTTGTTGTTTTCGAACTTTCCGATTGAAAAATCAGGAATTAGACTTTCAGGTATAGGAAATAATGAATTAAACGTCATAGGCATAACTCATATTCAGTTCAGAGTCGGTAATCGCATGTTTGCCGATACATTTGTTGTTGTAAAAAACATTAATATGTATCCAGCTGTAATTATAGGATACCCATCTATGGGAAATCAAAACATTATCTTAGGTCCTGCCAAGCACGGCGTGTATATCAAAGGGAAATTCTATAAGTCTTCTAATACCTTAAAGTCAGTTTTGGATAAAAAGGAGACGACAAATGTAACCGTAACGTACGTTGAAGAACCAATAACTTGTCTCACTAATAAAGAAATAATATAAGCGACCCAGCAGAATTCTCGTTCACCCGTAATATCATCTTGCACGCAATATATCGAACCAAACATACCTTCGAATTTAATAGTGCAAATAAAGAAAACACTACCGGGATCTGAAATATTAATCCTTTCCGATACTTTGAAAACTAACGGATTGTCTGTCACACAAGCTATTTATACAGTAGGCTCACATCAGCAATGTAATATCGAAGTCTGTAATCATTTAAATAACACGTTAGTAATTCACAAAAATCAACATATCTTGGATGTAGAAGTTTATAAACATCGTATTCTTACCGTTGCTGAAATCAATCACTCTCAATCAGTTGCGGATGAATCCCTTTTGCGATCTATTAAAAATAAAATCAGTAAGGACATTCAAGACGAAGAAGTTCAGCAGAAAATTTTTGAACTTTTAACTAAATATACAGATGTCTTTTCCACTACGGATGGATCCTTAGGAAAAACAGATGTGATCGAGCATCAAATAAGGTTAAAGACAAGCAGAAAATTATATATGTACCCTCGTACAGACTCCCTATGAAATTCCAGAATGAAATAAATGATGAAGTAGGTAAAATGTTAGAGGAAGGAGTCATTAGAAAATCAAATAGCCCTTATAATTTTCCTTTAATAGTTGTACCGAAAAAAGATCGAACATGGCGTATCTGCGTCGACTTTCGTCGTCTAAACGAGGAAACGATCCCTGATCGATTCCCAGTGCCATGTACTGACGATATTTTGTCTTTGTTAGGTCAGAATAAATATTTTACCAGTTTGGACTTACTTAAAGGCTTTCACCAGATATCTTTAGAAGAAGATAGTATCCCATACACAGCCTTCAGCACAGCCAGGGGACATTATGAATTTTTGCGGATGCCTTTTGGTTTACGTTGTGCTCCTATAACATTTACAAGAATGATTAACATAGTGTTTGGAGACTTGTTAGGGGATATATTGCATGCCTATATGGATGATCTTGTAATCTTTTCCAACACCTTAGAAGAACATCTACGTAAGTTAGAACTAGTACTACAGAGATTAAGACAACATAACTTAAGGGTAAAGATTAGTAAGTGTGAGTTTTTCAAAACAGAATTAATATATTTGGGTTTCATGGTGTCAAGCCAAGGTCTTAAAGTAGTCCATGATAAGGTGTCGGCTATACGTAATTTTCCCATACTTACTAATGTCAAGGGAATACAGCAATTTCTGGGTTGTAGTGGATATTACAGGCGTTTTATACGCAACTATTCAATAATAGCCGCTCCTTTAACTGATCTTACGAAGAAGGGCGTAGATTTCATATGGTCTGAGCAACATCAACAGGCGTTTAATACTTTGAAAGATGAACTGTGTAGTTCTCCTATCTTAAAATTTCCTGACTTCGGTAAGGAATTCTTCATTGCAACAGACGCCTCAGACTTAGGAGTAGGAGGGGTATTGCTTCAGCAATATGATAAACAGTTTTTCCCGATAGCTTTCTATTCTCGAAAATTGAGAACTTCCGAAAGTAAGTATGCGGTAATAGACAAGGAAGGACTAGCTATTGTTAATTCGCTAGTGCATTTTAAGTTCATAATTTACGGTTATCCCGTTAAGGTTCTTACTGACCATAAACCACTAACAGAGTTCTTTAAAGGCTTCAATCACAGCCCTAAACGAACTCGGTGGCATTTGATCATTCAAGATTTTTGCGCAAGAATCGGGTATTTACCTGGGAAAGCAAATTTCATTGCGGATGCATTATCACGCAACCCCGTGTCATCTTGTACGGAGCCTTTAGCTGAATTAATAGATATATCAACATCCATGCCTATTGTAAAAACAATATCTGAACAAGAAGATTTAGGCTGGAGCGCTGAATTGTTACAGACTGAGCAAAGAAAAGATCAGAAAATAGAAACAATTATAAATGCTTTGAAAGGCAATCATAAAGAAAACGAATATATAAAGTATAAGCAGCAGAATTATATAATCAAAGATAATATTCTGTGTAGGACTGTGACAAGGAAAACCCGCAATACACCACATGTAACTAACGACCAGGTAGTAGTACCAATCTCACTTATTTCCACTGTCCTGAATTGGTTGCATTCAAATCCATTACATGGACACCCTGGGTTCTCATTAATGTCACAGAAAGCCAAATCATTGTTTTATTGGCATACAATGCTTACAGATATAAAAAGACACATAGCTAATTGTCGCACATGTCAGGAAAACAAAGGGCATACGAAAACACCTGTCAGCCTAGGAGCTTATCCTGTGCCCAATCAACCCTTTGAAAGAATACATTTAGATTTGTTAACAGGATTTTACGAGTCAGACAGTGGAAATAAGCACCTCTTAGTAATTATAGATGCTTTAACACGATATACAGAACTAATAGCGCTTAAAACTAAAACTGCGATTGAATGCGCTGGGAAGTTTTACGAGTGTTACATTTGTAAACATGGAATTCCACACATGATAATCTCAGACTTGGGTGGTGAATTTAATAATCACTTTCTTACCTCATTGTGTGAATTCCTCAACATAAAGAAGATTAATACCATGATATATCACCCAGAGTCGAATGGGCTAGTGGAAAGAGCAAATAGGAAGATATTAAATATATTGAGGGTAACACTAGGGGGATCAGACCCCAACTGGGATATTGCAATACCGGCGGCACTGAGTACTCTGAATCATTCATATCATATATCAATTAAAATGTCACCGCATGAAGCATTGTATGGTACCCCAGTTAGAACACCTTTCCATGTATTAACGCCTACAACTAATCTATCAAATCCTTTAAAAGAATGTATAAATGCAAGTATAAGTCGATATGATATCCTTCGAAAGAATTTAGAAGAATCACAAATCATAATGAAAAGGAATCATGATAAAATAGCGAAACCAACTAAAACATATACCGTGGGTAATAACATCTATATTCAAATCAATGTCAGAAAAGGGCTCAACTATAAATTAACACCTAAGTTTGAAGGCCCATTTAACATTTTGGAAACATTAACGGCCAATAGGTTTAGAATTCAAAACGTAGCCCAACCCACGGATGAGAGAATAGTACCATTGGCTCACATAAGAAATTAAAAAGAAAAGAGAGGAAAAGAAGTGAGGGAAAATTTTATTTTGTGTGATTAAAAGTTTTCTTTTTAATACAGGAGTAATTACATATATTTTTTCTCGTTAGAGGTTTCCAAGATGAATTTTTTGTTGTTGGGAGTGATATTGTTCGCTCAGACATTTTTCTCGTATGGGATGAGTTCTAAGACTAAAAATATATGTTTTAAATATGGCAATATAGTTGAAAGACAAGAAGACATTTTTATTACGTCAACTAACGTAATTGTAGAAGTGAATATGCAAGCAATTTTTCTTCAAGAGAATGATGTCATTAGCTTAAGAACCGCCATTTCAAGGTTTTCTGCATCATTGGATGAGTTGCATAGAAGACATTTTCGTTTGACTACTAAGAGTTTGCTTGGATCAACATTAAAAGTTGCAGAGATGCTATCTGATGACTTGAAAAATAAGACTGGCGAGACAGGATCTTTGGCTTATGACCTTTTGATGTGGACTGTAGGACACGAACATAAAGAAAGACGGAATCCGTTCATTTATGCTGCATTAAGCCTCTTTGGGTCTGTTGCAAGTTTAGGTTTAGGAATTTCCAATCGTCTTAAAATTAGTAATCAAAATAAGAAAATTGAGTTCTTGACTCATAAAGATGAATTGATTATGTCAGAACTAAGGGATCAGTTAGCTTCAATCAATAAAATTATGGATTTGTTAAATGAACATTCAGATAATATCGTTCAAATTATGGAAGTACAGGATTTGTTGGCAACATTAACGTATTATGATTCAAAGATAGATCACATACATAACAGAATTGCACATTTCATTGAGAAATCCAAGGATTATGTAGAAGCTATCACGTTAGCAACTAAAGGTGTATTGTCGCCCCATTTGTTGCCTATACGTTACTTAAAATTAGTTCTGAAGAACGGAAGGGATAAACTAGGCTATGTTCCTTTGTTAGACGAACATAGGTTAGAATTTTATTACAGCCTAATTACAGTAAACGTAGATAATAACAAGATTAGGATTACAATTCCCTTTGATTCTTCTGATGCCTGGCAATCTTACAGGATATCACCATTTCCGACTTTAATGACGAATCACTCAAATCCAGTAATATCCAGTTTGACAGGACACGTATTAATTTCCCCAGACAAGGAAACATATACGGTCATTAAAGACTTAAATCAATTAACTCACTGTTCAGATGCAATGGATAGAAAAATATGTACAGCTGACTCATTTGAATTCCGTAAAAACTTAATGGATTCATGCGAGTTAGGTATAGTGCTAGACGGTGCTCTCTCCCATACAAGTGAAAATTGTCTGGATAAGCTTTATCCCTTTGACAATAAAGAATTCAATTGCAGACTGAATAATGGCTCGTGGATACGATACGACAAGGACGGCTTCAATGTATCATGCCCTGACGGATCCACATCCTTTACACACATCTTCGTCGCAGCAGATGGTTGTGTCGGGACTTCCCCGAATTCCATGGTGACTGGTCTACGGACAATCATCAGAGAACGAGCCTACTTCGCGAACTTCACGTGGACCTCTACAATGCCAGCACTTCCTCTCCCATACAACGGCCATGTGGCAAAGCGGTTGATGAAACTTACCGAAAAGGACCACCTGTCACCGACTTATAAAGAAATTCTTCACCCCATACTACTGGCTGGTTTGTGTTTCACGGTGGTGATATTTATCGCCGTGAACATCCTTGTTTGGCGTAGGTTACGGCACAGCAAGCAGCTAAAAAGGAATGAGTTGCATAGCCCCGACAATACCCCCTATTGGATCCAGTTCAAAGCTGTTTGAGTGGCCACCTCATTCGCTAAGGGAGTAATTTGTCGGGAAGATGTTTGTATGAAAAGCTGATTAGTACGCTAGTAATATGTAATTAAAGAAATTCTCTACATTTGCATTGTTAAAAATACATTTAAAACAACATTTAAAAAATAAATAAAATAAAAAAGGATATAAATCATTTTTTCTCTCGGCATCTAATAAAAATATATAAGCCGGAATGTTAAAAAAGAAAAGAGAAAAAAAAATAATAATAAAATATATAACAGAATCTATGGGCATCTAATAAAATATATCAGCCCTATATATAAATATATATATATATATGTACGAAACCGTGGTACGTGTACGTACCAGGAATTCGTGTTTGTGCACTAAAAATTGAGTATCTTGTTTCTGACAAAGGTAACAATTATTCTTTATCAAGTTACCGAATCATATGTAAGTCAGAATTTATTTTGTTTTTTGGTACCATGTAATCATTTGCTAGCAATGTACCATATATATGATCTTGGTTTTATCATGCATTTTTCTTTTTGCTTTGGTAATATCTTTTTTGTATGCATTATTGTTATTATTTTTTAATGTGCCTATTTGGACATTCATCCTCAGTTGGTTATGGCTAAAGTTAAACAAAGAATAATACGTATGTCCAGTCACACCTAATAACCATGTTTCGGCTTGTTGTTAAATTTTTGTAAAAAAAATTGAGATAGCTGGCCGAGCTTATGTAATGATTAGAATAGTTAATATTACATGTTTAAAACAAATGACGTAATATGTCATGTTGGTTGGAAGAGCTAACCCTGGGATTTGCTGTAGTCATTCAAATTGTAAACAGGACGTATAATGCAAACCTATGCAAACCTCGGCAAATTGACATTCTTCTTAAACGTCAACACATTGTCTCATCGTGTGAAAGTTTGTGACGTCACCGGATGCAGGTGTCTTCCGATTCCGTCACGTGTCTAAAGTAAACCAAGC
>NC_090732.1:81209653-81217153 GCF_036898095.1 Palaemon carinicauda | reverse complement strand
CATGGAACCGTAGAGTAACATGCCTAAATAACACATACACACACACACACACACACACATATATATATATATATATATATATATATATATATATATATATATATATATGCATATATATATATATATATATATATATATATATATATATATATATATGTTTATATATATATATATATATATATATATATATATATATATATATATATATATATATATCAACCACAATGGCATTTAATACCGAATTCTATCTTGGGAATCAATTCATTTATGATATAAGTTTATGACAAGTCACCGTACATAATTCTTTCGAATTCAGGAATCTGTTCATAGACTTGAAATAAACCCATCTCCACCATAATAGCTGAATTGGGAGTTTGCAACACGTGGTTATTTATGATGAATAAATATCACGAACACTCGTGATTTCAATCAATGTAAATATCAACCACAATGGCATTTAATACCGAATTCTATCTTAGGAATATGTATCCACTGGAATTCATTTATGGGACGGTAACTTGTCATAAACCAGCAGATTTTCTTAACTCGAGAATCCATTATCTTCTCCCCCTGCTTTGTTTGTAATCTCTAAGGACCCATTCTGATATTCTTAATGTACATATACTATCTGTCCTTATCATATCTGCTGCACACGTCCAATTCTTTTTCTTACATGTTGTAAGAACATCATCTATTTTAGATTGCTCTCGCATTCATGTTTCTCGTTTTCTGTCTCTAAGTGTAATCCCATCATTATTCTTTCCATAGCTCTTTGAATTGTAACTAGCTTATGTTCTAATGCTTTAGTAGGCTCAAAAGTTGATACTGGTAGAACCATCTAATTAAATATTTTTCTTTTAAGAGAAAATGGAATTCTACTTTTCCTAATCTCTTTGGTAAACAAAATCTCTCCATCCCATTCTTATCCTTCTTGTAATTTCGGTCTCATGTCCTGGGAAACACTTACTGCCTGTCCAAAGTGCGTATATTCATTAACAATCTCTAGACGTTCGTCACCCCTAATTGTCGTCTCTGCATTTTCAATGAACATTATCTTAGTTTTGCTCATATTCATCTTCAGTCCTACATTTCTGCTTTCTCTATTTAGATCGTCTATCATCTTTTGGAATTTCTTCCATGATTCACCAAATAGAACTAAGTCATCTGCAAGTCTCAAGTTGTTAAGGCATTCCCCATTAATTCTTACATTTTCCCAGTGTAAATTCTTAAAGCCTTCTAAGTATGCTGTGAATAATTTAAGAGAGGTAGGGTCTCCTTGTCTAACTATATTTCTCAACTGGAATTTTCTCACTAGATTTGTGTAATTTTATAATTGCTGTACTACCCGTATCTTCAAGTGTTTTAACATAAGTAATCATCTATTCCTTGTCTATGAAGGGCTTTCAATACTTCTGAAGTTCTGACTGAATGAAATTCTTTTTCGTGGTCTTTAAATGTCATACATAGTGGTTTGTCATTTTCCATTAGCTGGGTAATTATATGGATATGGTCACTTGTTGTATATTCACTTCTCAAACCTGCCCCTTCCTTGGTTGATTAAAATTAAAGGGTAGCTGTCTTTCTATTCGGCCTAATATGATCTTAATAAGTATTTCATACATTACTGAGAGTAAACTTATTGGGCAGTAATTTTTCAGGTTATTTGTGTCCCCTTTTGTGAAATAGTAGATGATAAAGTTTTTCCAAGCTGACGGCATAGAGCCGTTTTGCAAACATTTTGTGTAAAGTTCAGTGAAATTTACTAGTATGGAATATCCTCCATTTGTTATCAAATATTTTGTTTGGCCATCTTCTTCTGCTTTGTCTCTTTAAATGCGTTCTAATGCTTTCTTTACTTTTACTGTTACTTTCGGTACCGACTCAGGAGTTTCATTATTTCTATTGGCAAAGTTATTACTTACAATATATCACTATTGTATAGCATTGTACAGAAAACCTCTGCAATTTTTATCACCCCATCTTTTTGTTGAAATACCCATTTTCATCCATTAAAGGAAATATCTATTGGCACCTTGTTCCAAGTTTACTTTTCGTTTGCTTGAAGCTTCTTGATTTCTTTAGTGTTTCTTCAATTTTGCTCTGATTGTGTTTACGAATTTCTTGTGTTTTTATTTGTTTATTGTGTTGGATAGTTATGCTAATTCTATTTTATCTAACTTGGATTTTACCCTCATTTCCAGTCTTTTCTTCATTACATTTTTTGGTGTTTTCTGATAGTTTTCCTTGATCTTATTTTGGAACTTTTCCACCAATCTCTTGTGCTAATTCCAGTAGAAACTTTGTTAAGTTACTGTTTGTTTAATTCTCTATTTTATTTTTCATTTCGCCACGTAGCTAGGAGTACCTATTTTGTATTGCTAAACTGAACTCATCATACTCTTCTCTTATTTCTTTCCTTAGATTTATACAAATTTTACTTCTCACAATTCTATGGTCGCTTGACTTTGTTTAACACCGTTCCATCCTTAACTTCATTAACTTTATCACTGAGAATAAAATCTATTTTGTTTTTCTTTTCTAGATTTGGGCTTCTTCATGTCCATTTTCTATGTTTATTTTATATTAAAACAAAGTTTCCATGATTATTCGATTGTTTTTTTTTTTCAGAAAATTTTACAAACATGTCTCCCATGTTGTTTTTTGTGCCAAATACAAAAATTGTATACAGCTGATTCCTCTCTCTTTTTTTTACCTACTTTACACAATGATAATCATTGTATCAAATTGTAATTGGTCACATAAAAAACCTTCCAAAAAAATATGATTTTGTTGTTGCTATAATCACCCGTCAGATACCAGGAAATCACATCTAAAGGTGTTTCCGCGTGAAAATTTTCTGGAGGAGGCCCCACCCCCAGAACCCCCGACGTCAGTGACTTCTCACACTCCCCCCCGCCCCCCCCCCCATACCACCGCCACAAAAAGACGCCCCTACGCCCCTGAATATCGGGGGGAAATATCACCAGTAGCTGGTAGATCTTACCATGTGAAAATCATATATAAAATCTAAGAGAATAGAGTTTGAGTTCAAAGGGGTTAAGAAATTGGAAGGCATATAAATTTTAAATACTTTAAGAATAGAAGTTAAAACACCAGGATGATAGTTGGAAGGATTAGAACAGTTACCTTCCTTTGGAATAAGCTGAACAAGGGTATGTGTCCAAGAAGATGGATGAGAGCGGGATTTAACAGCCGTATAAAAAGGACCACAAATCTGAGAGCTGTTTTTCAGAAAACTCCTTGAGAAATTTCTATTTTGGAATATAATATTTGCAAAATTTCTTGCCTTCCTTCTAAATGGTGAGCTTTTGGGCTTTATAAGCATAGAATACTGGTTCAACAGAAAAGAGATATACAAAACTAAAGCAAAGAGTTTGTCCTTTTCTTTAGAAGAATTATCTATAAATGTATCAGAATTTAGGTGAGGAAGAAAGTTAGGCAATCATAAGTGACAAAAAATCATTCTTAATTGTAGAGTTGCCACGAGAACAAAGAAAACTTTTAGATCAAGGGCGAATTGTGACCTCAGATTGGCAAACTCAAACTGTTAGAATGTGCGATCCTTACCCAAAAGTGGCTGCAAGAGTTGTCCGTGTAATGATTCCGTTTGTGTAGACATATCTTTGCGAGTCAGGCTTTTCAACTCTGTAGCAAATTCAAACGATGCAGCGCAGTAGATTAGAGGTAGAAAGAACATTGCCTGCATTGTTCCCTTTCAAGTACGCCTCCGCGTATCCTAGAATTTAAAAAGAAGAAAAAAAAATCATGGGTTTTTCATTGACTGTAATCTTCTTCAGATTAAAATCAAATTCAAATTTACAATATTCAGGTATCCTATTGAACCCGTTGTTTATTGCATTAACTTCAGGTGTGACTGTTCAGTAATTCATTTTAGATATAAAAAACTATATTACTTTAATTCAAGTTCTATAAATCTATCAATATTTTCAATATGCATTTAATTTGTAAAATTTCATATTTTTTGGAATGCACATTTTGAGACATACAATCTTGAAAAGGAGGGTAATGGCATTCTGACATGGTGAAAAGGGTGCATGGGATACACACGGTTGAGAACCACTGGCTATAGATAATATCCATGTACCTAGGTCACAGAATCAAGAAACAGCAGAGAATGGTGCAAATAAAAGAGGGGCAACAGAAAATCATTGAAAATGAAACATTTCCATGTACCCTACTTGGACACTGCCACCTTCTGTCACTACTTTATCAAAAGATGGCCGTGTTTTTATCACAAATTACACCAACATGAAACAAACCAAACAAATAAATTATAGGAGTCTTCACTTACTCTAAGACACAGTATACTTTTTTTCTTTTATTCACAAATATTTCTATTTTCTTTAAAGTACGTGGGAATAAAAAGAATTGAACCCCATTAGTTTAGTCACCCTTAGCTTTCAGAAACCTGAACAATATTGGCAGTCAATAAATGTCTGCTTGTTCACCGACTGTATATTGGTCATTACTGTTAGACGTTCACGGACGCTTAGATACATTAGCAACCAATTCATTGGTATCGTTATTATGGCTGTTTAGTTTTATTTATTTACCAATTTATCTATTTCAAATCTCTACAGCGACAAACAAAACAAGGCAATTGTAGGGTCTAATAATGATAGTAAATGTAGTGTTAAGAAGAAAAAGAAAATTAATTAGCTGCTTTAATGATAAATACAAATAATACGAAACACGATCCCCCATCAATGCATTCTGCTAAGTATTAGGAAGAGAATTTCTCGAAATTCTATAGCGACATTGCTCTTCGTGGATTTGATAAAGTACCTCTCCAAAAGAAACGAGAATAGCGCTTTCATTTGTCTTTGTCAGATTAAAAAGGGTAAAAGAAAGGTTTTGAATGTTTTGTATCGAAATGTTTCCAGAGGCATCGATACGAGTATTGTTTAGCGTGGAGCCCTCTGCATGTTTGAGGATTACATTGAATGAAACAATCTATTTGTAGACCTCTTTAATTTCATTCTTTCATGACCAGCAAAACACCGTTCACAAAATCTGCTGTTGCGATTGATGATACACAAGAGACGAATTCAAATACCTTTTTTGGTAATGCTGAGAAAACATTATTCAATCCCCCGACTATTCTCTGATTCTAATTGTGATTTATGTTTGTTTTCTAGTCGCCTGCAAATATTTGTGGTCTAAGTCAATAGAAAATATAGGAAATTTGTATCCTACGAGCGAAACTATGCATTCGGTGGGGTTAGTTGTTGGAGACTTCCCGGTTTAGAAAGAAATTTAAAACCAATTTCAAGGAACAGAACTCACTGAATTATGTGTAACTTCTCGACCATTTTAAACGGGAAAATGGCAAATGTGTTACAAAGCTTAGCAAATATTTTCCGTTGACAAATCGTTTAGTATGACTGGTTTTGTATCTTCAGCGAAAATCCCTTCGTATAACTAGAGCAATTATCTTTTCAAAAAGGAACTAAAGTTATGAGAGAATCAACCATTGCATTCATATGCAATACATTTAGGGATACAAATTCACTTCTGGTATATTACATCATTTGTTGTTCCAATATCAAGTAATCAACTTCGAACTGAAGTCACTACAAAAATATGGTCGTACTGAATCTATAGCTCGACTCATTAAGCATGGTTAACAACTTGTCTGTTAATTTGGAAGCAGCCAAACATTAATGATGTCAACGTTTTAACCTTGTGCAAACTTTATGAGACGATTTACGAAAATGCACCAGTAAAGAATTGTATTGTTGTGAAAAATGGAGATATCTTACCAGCCCTCGTTGTTTGTGAAGTGAATAAAGCGTTCGTCTGCGTAAGGAAACTTATTTTAGTTCAACCGAATGAACTTCCATTGGAAATGTCATGTTGGAAGAACGATATCCACAATGATAGTATCTCGGTGGGTGTCGTTCATGCACTCGACAAGTCAGGAACACAGATTTTACAATATCAACGAAAGAGTAAATTTTCCGCACATTTCCTTTATGGTTCACTGTTAAAATGTGTGAATGTAATATGCAAATGGTTAACAATGAAATGAAGTACTTTAAACCTATCTACTTTTTTAAAAATAGTGTGCTGTTCCCTGCATGATATACTGCATAGCATACGCATAGGATATTTGAAAAATCAGTAATTTTTTGTCTGCCAAAATCCATTTGGTGATTTTTATTTTTTGGGGAGGGGGTGTTCTAAATACGTTGGTGTGCAAATTGTTTTAACGTGTCATACGAATATGAATGGGTAAACTATTTGACTAGTTTGTCCAAGTAATTGACAATACTTATTGCTCAGGAATTACGTTGCCTGGATAATATTAGTTTCCAATGGTTAAAATCTATGGATTCTTTTATTAGAGAAATTACAAACTAAAGAATAGATATTTGGGACAGTGTTTTTGCATATACGGTACCTGGCCCTCTTGAATCTCTGTTGATGTGGTTTGATAATATCTGGCATATACAAGTATTAACTAAGAGCTAAAAATACATAAATCAGCATAGATAATTTACCATTTCTTCTTCCCTGAATCGTTGTAAAAGTTGACATGGAAAGAATGACGGGCTGATTTTGAGTGTAAAGCGGCGTTACGATGGCGGACACCCAAATATAAAAGAAGGTTATTCTTACAAATAATTAAAAGAAAATCATTACCTAAAATTCTTTACTGTCAGGAATTGGTTCATACAAACCATTTTCTCAAAAATATACAACCATGCATTTGAACATTATAATTTAGTAAATATATAATTCCTGATGATGATCAAAATATAGATATGTTACAAATAAGCATAATCTATTTAAAAACAAACTTCCAACTAAGAAGAGGGAAGGAATAAAATTATTACTCTCATAACAAAGACTGGAAGAGCAAGAGAAAGTTAGCAGCAATTACTAAAAGATTGGCGATGGTGCCTTTGTCAAAAGCTATGTATCATAAATGGACATAACCAAGGCCGGCAGAGAAAGTTACTTCCCCCACTCCCCCCCCCCCCCCCCCCCCACACACACACACACACTAGATTTTTTTTAGCTGAAAAACACTTGAAGTGAGGAAGTAATGGACGTACTAAAACAAATGTAACAAATGCATCGCAATATATAATTAAAACAAATTCTATATTGAATGATCTATAGATAAAACCTATTGACAGTTAGTGACATTATTGATTATAGGAAATTAATATACCAGAAATATTTTAGTTTCACCCCTAGCTGTCAACATACTTCCTACTTGTTATGATTCTGCCATATTTCAAGTAGCCAACTAAAGAAGAATATCATTTCAAACAAGAGCACGCAAACCTCTGAAGAAGATATTCGAAAGAGGTATTAAAGTGTTGGGAATATTACAAAGAGATTTGGTGTCCATCTTACCTGAAGAAATAACTTTGCTGAGTTGGTAAAGCAAAATGGTGTTTAGGGAAAGGAAAGGTACAGAGAATGATTACCGAAGAATACGTAAGG
>NC_090732.1:81197153-81202153 GCF_036898095.1 Palaemon carinicauda | reverse complement strand
GCTCAATCTCCTGAAGGGGTATTATCAGGTGCCTATGAACCCAGAAGACATCCCCAAGACCGCCATCACCACTCCGTTTGGTACATACACCTTCAATTACTCCTGTTTTGGCCTTCGTAATACTGGGGCCACGTTTCAACGTCTCATGGATGGCATCTTAGGGGACCTCCCTTTCTGTGTATGTTATGTGGACGACATACTTGTGTTCTCCTCCTCAAAAGAGGAACACCTCCGTCACCTGCGCATCGTGCTCGACCGCCTGCAACAAAACAGCCTTGTACTCCGGTACGACATGTGTACCTTTGGCGCCAACGAAGTGTCGTTCTTAGGGCAACGCATCACTCCTGAAGAGTCCACCCCCTCCCTGAGAAGGTAGCAGCCGTTCAGAACTTCCCCGTGCCCTCGACCGTCAAAGCTCTGCAGGAATTCTTGGGCATGATCAACTATTATCACCGTTTTCTGCCAGCCATTGCCGCCACTCTTGCTCCCCTCTACGCCTCCCTCAAGGGCAAGCCAAAGGACCTGAAGTGGGGTCCCCTTCAAGAAGCAGCCTTCTGCAATGCAAAGAAGGCTCTATCAACTACTGCGGCTCTCACTTTTCCTATCCCACATGCCCCTCTCCTTCTCTCCACCGATGCCAGCGACGTCGCTATTGGTGCAGTACTCGAGCAGGTGGTCAACGACTCGCCCCACCCATTGGCCTTCTTCAGCAGAAAACTGTCCAAGGCAGAATCGGGTTATTCTACCTTCGATCGAGAATTGCTGGCTGTGCACTTGGCTGTCCGTCACTTTTGTCATTTCTTAGAAGGTACACCCTTCGTCATTCGCACAGACCACATACCTCTGGTGCACGCCTTTACTCGACAGTCTGATGCCTGGTCCGCCCGGCAATGCCGACATCTCTCCGCCGTGGCTGAATACAATTGCACCCTTCAATACATCCCTCGGAAAATGAATCCCGTTGCCGATGCCCTGTCAAGAAACACGTTGGCTGCCGTTCAACTGGGACTGGATTACAACGCCCTGGCTGAAGCCCAACGACAGGATCCAGAATATCAAGCATGTAGGACATCCTGCACGTCCCTCCGTTGGGAATACTTCCCCCTCGACGACTCCAACACCACCCTCCTCTGTGACGTCAGTACTGGCAGACCACGACCTTGGATTTCTGCTCCCATGCGTCGACAGGTGTTTGATTTCATTCACGGCCTTTCACATCCCTCGTGCCGTTCTACTGCACAGCTGCTGAAGGCAAAGTTCATTTGGCACGGCATTTCTAAGGATGCGCCTGTATTTCTTGCCAAACTTCCAAAGTACATCAACACACGGATTCAGGAGTGGGCACCTTTCCTCAACCTCAGCGTCGTTTCGCACACATTCACGTCGACGTTGTAGGCCCCCTACCCACATCACAAGGACATCGTCACCTGTTTACCGTCATCGACTGCTCCACCCGTTGGCCTGAAGCCATTCCCATGGAAACTGCAATGTCCGCCTCATGTACATCTGCCTTACTCTCTGGATGGATTGCAAGATTTGGTATCCCTGAGCATATTACTTCTGACAGAGGAACCACTTTCACCTCTCAATTGTGGACATCATTAGCGAATCTCCTGGGCATCACCCTACATCAGACAACGGCCTACAACCCCGCTGCCAATGAAATGGTTGAACGTTTTCATCGCACCCTCAAAGCAGCTTTGATTTTGCGCTGCAAGGATTCAAACTGGTTTACTCAGCTTCCCTGGGTCCTCCTGGGACTAAGGACCACTCCTAAAGATGCCCTCGACGTCTCGGCAGCTGAAATGGTGTATGGCGACCCGTTGGTCGTCCCGGCCGAATTTTTTCTTTCTACAACCTCCTCCGATGATCTCCAGCGCATACGTCACGTCGTGGGAAAATTTACTCCATGCCGCCAGACTTACAAGCCCCCAGTGAAGCATCAAATACCTACAGACTTGCATTCTGCAACGCACGTCTTCCTGCGCAACGACACTACCAAGCCACCACTAACGCCCCCTTACACGGGCCCTTTCCTTGTGATTCGACGCAGTCCGAAAGCATTCCTACTAAACATTCGTGGCAAAGAAGACTGGGTCTCCATTGATCGTCTAAAACCTGCTTATCTACTGCCAGATGACCCGCCTACAGTTCACCTCTCTAGAGCAGGGCGCCCTATTTAACATGTACAGTATGTAATTTTTAGGGGGGGGAGCCATGTACCAACCGTGTGTCACATGATCGTACATAAATTATTTTTTATATATTATGCTTGTATCTGCGCTCTTCCCTCGCACTAAAAAGAACCAGAACAAACATGTCTGCGTGTCGCCTATGTAACATTGTCATTTTCTCGAACATGTATTTTCCTGTTGCCTTGAGGTTTTGTATATAAAGGAGAGTGTTCTTTAATAAAGTTACTCAGTTGATTGCATCCTGCTTTTGAGTCATAACCTTTCTCTCGGCCGTCACACCTCTCTCTGGATATGTCTCATTTTTCCTTTGCCTACACATACGCCGAATAGTCTGGCCTATTCTTTACACATTCTCCTCTTTCCATATACTACATGCAACACTAAAATAACCAAACCAATCTTCTTAGCTCAAGAGGTTAACTAATGCACAGTAATTGTTCAGTGACTACTTTCCTCTTGGTAAGGGTAGAAGAGACTCTTTAGCTATGGTATACAGCTCTTTTAGGAGAAGGACACTCCAAAATCAAACCCTTGTTCTCTAGTCTTGGTTAGTGCCATAGCCTGTGTAACATGGTCTTTCGCTGTCTTGGAGTAGAGTTCTCTTGTTTGAGGATACATTCGGGCACACTATTCGTTATTTTCCTATTTTTTTTACTTACTGGGCTTTTTCTAGCATTTTGCTTTTCCAACCCGAATTATAGCTTAGCTAATAATAAAGATAATAATAATAATAATAATAATAATAATAATAATCATCATCATCATCTCCTCCTACGCCTATTGACGCAAAGGGCCTCGGTTAGATTTCTCCAGTCGTCTCTGTCTTGAGCTTTTAATTCAATACTTCTCCATTCATCATCTCCTACTTCGCGCTTTATAGTCCTACGCCATGTAGGCCTGGGTCTTCCAATTCTTCTAGTGCCTTGTGGAGCCCAGTTAAACGTTTGGTGAACTAATTTCTCTTGGGGAGTGCGAAGAGCATGCCCAAACCATCTACATCTAGCCCTCATTATGATTTCATCCACATATGGTACTCGAGTAATCTCTCTTATAGTTTCATTTCTAATCCTATCCTGCCATTTAACTCCCAATATCCTTCATAGGGATTTATTCTCAAATCTACTAAATCCATTGGAGGTTGTTTCATTGTTATACCATGAATCATGTCCATAGAGTAACACCGATCTCACTAAACTGATATATAGTCTGATTTTTATATGAAATTTTAGGCAATTTGATTTCCAATCTTTACTTTAATGATAATAATAATAATAATTGCCTCATCAATTCTAAACGTATGGATGTATATTTATTCATGATTCCTTTGAGAAATATCCTTGTACAAGTGAGGTAGAAGAACCTTCAATGAAAGGTGTTATTACTGTAAACTACCATCGGACTTTTCTAATAATTTTGTACTATATGAAATCGATATTGCTTGGAGGAAATATACGTATGGTTTAAGTATATAGGAAGTGGTGGGGTCAAGGTTATCAACCTAACCAGAAGTACATTCTGATGTGAAGTTTTTCTTGAATCCGTGTTAAATCTAATAAATTCGCCTAGTTTTTATGACAAATAGGGATATATATATATGCATATATATATATATATATACATATATATATATATATATATATATATATATATATATATATATATATATATATATATATATAGCACCTAGTTTTTTTCATCAATCAATGTTTAAGTGCAAGAGGAATAATAAAGGGTAAGGCAATAAATGGAAGACTAATCATATTATGAGAATAATAATGATGAAACTGAATGAGTGAATCCATAAATAAACCACGATAAAAAAAATATAAACATCTAAGAGATAAGGTCTAAGAGCATGAATTCTTATGGTAGTATCTAAGAATATGAACATAAACAGCCAAAAATAAATTACTTGAAATTCTGATCTTTAATCTAACAATATAGAGACTGAAGACTTTGCACTGCAAAATCTGATATTTTGGTCCTTATATAAAATAAGATGTACACGACATCCATAGAGTCGCGAGTGGTCAAGACCATGAGGTGAGTTTTGTTTTCAAAAGTTTAATTCAAATGGCTAAATAATAAGGGTTTAGATGAAAACATGGCATGGTTCTAATTGTTAAAAAAATAAAGCCACAGCCCCCAGCTGTCTTATCTATAAATTAAGAGCTTTAGATACTTTTGCCATCCGCGAAGCTAACGATAGTATTATTATTATTATTATTATTATTATTATTTTTATTATTATTATTGTTATTATTATTATTATCACTTGATAGGCAACGGCCCTAGTTGAAAAAGCAGGACACTATAAGTCCAATGGCACCAACAGGGAAAATAGCTATGAGGAAAGGAAATAAGCATATGATCTACTAGAGGAGTTAAAGAACAATTACAAAATTAAAATAAACCTTTCATATATATAAACTATAAAAACTTCAAAATAACAAGAGGAAGAGAAAGAATATAAAATAGTGTGCCCGAGTGTACCATAAAGCAAGCGAGGGGAAACATTCAGAATTACATCAGTAATATATATATACACATATATATATATATATATATATATGTATATATATATATATATATATATATGTGTATGTGTGTGTGTGTGTGTGTGTATATATATATATATATATATATATATATATATATATATATATATATATATATATATATATATATATATAAGAAACAAAATAAATAATATCTAGTTTTCTTACAGTATTAGAAAATATCTTTTCAATTATTGCAAAAGACCTAGATTATAGTTAAAGGTTACATCATATATTGTCTAAAGCC
>NC_090732.1:81182153-81192153 GCF_036898095.1 Palaemon carinicauda | reverse complement strand
AATTCCATCAAGTGGGGCACTTTTGAAGCTTCTTATAATGTTAATGAAAAGTCTTTGAAGCTGTCGAAGTTCTGTGTTTACGTAACAGGATTTCATCCGGACCCAGCAGCCAGGACTCGGCAAATACCCTTTTCAGGTTCTTAAAAAATCCTTATATGGAAAACAAACTACATATTTCTGATAAGTATTCATTTTTATACTTCTAATTGCTTATTAAAGATACAACTCCATTATTTTATGAATGTTGTACCAAATTTTTAGTATTCAACATCTACAAAAATAGCTTTAATTTTACTGAAACTGCTCAAAACGATGCCATCCTAAGTAAAATTAAGATTGTATGAAAAAATCTTTAAGATATATACTTATAAGATATGAGTTTTCATTTGTTCATCCCAAATTATACAACAATAGTATATCGTGAACATGTGCTTCTTTTAAATAATTTTCATTATAGAAGAAAATAAATGTTTGTGGTTCGGGACAAAGCACTGACAAGAAGTTATGCAAAAGCTAGGCCACAGACCTTTCTTTATCCTGATCTTATTTGTTTTCACAATAAAAATCCAATAACAACAACAACTACTACTACTACTACTACTACTACTACTAATAATAATAATAATAATAATAATAATAATAATAATAATGATAATAATAATAATAATAATAATAATAAGGATAATAATAATAATAATAATAATAATAATAATAATAATATAATGTAAATATATTATTATTATTATTATTATTATTATTATTATCATTATTATTATTATTATTATTATTATTATTATTATTATTATTATTGCTGTGGCTGTGGTTGACTTTTTAAAATTGACATTTCCCTAAAGTATGAAATCTACTTCTCCACTGGAACGTTGTGCAAAATTATGGTAACTCAACTAAGAACCATGTTGCCATAAAAAAATTAATTATTATTTATGGTAATATTTATATCAACATACTGTCGGTCAAAAACAGATGAAGGTGTCTCTTTGAATAGGGCTAGTCGAACACATTAATCTTTTATTCAGTTCAGTAAGTTCGCAAAAAGAGAATAAAAAGTCATTGCAGCATTGCTTACCGAAGCACAGCCATGTTCTTTTGCATCATTTACGCTTTCTACGCCATAGAATTCTTCCAAGTCAACTCAATGAATAATGAAATGTTTCTTCGATACCACCGGACAAAAAAAAAAAAAAAAAAAAAAAAAAAAAAAAAAAAAAACGTTTTGGAGTAAGTTTTTGAAATGCGTAGAGTCGATACTTGAGTAAAAATAGTTCCACAATGCTTATTTGAGATAACAAGGCAGACTTCAACGATGATAACAGTAAAAACAAAATTATAGTTATCTATAACAAGTATCTAATGATTCGTATACATTTCCCAACCGTTTTACAAGTACGTTTCGATTGAAATGTGTTTTATCTGGTGCACCTTCATTAGATGGTACTTCCGAATTCAAGTTCATGATTTAACTCGGTAATGAAATTTATATCTTAAGCCAAAATTTGCTCGCTTTGCATCATTCTCGTGTTTTTATTTGCTTTTAGTTTTACATCCAGAGTTTCAGTAAAGAGTATTTTACCAAAACTTTTATCAGATAAAGTGTCATGTATTTCCTTTTCCTTCTTGAATAAAATGCATGAGATTGAGCTTAAATTTACACTCAACTTAGATAAATCATTATTAAGGAACATATATTAAAAAATAGAAAAATATAAACATAAATGGTAAAGTTTTTAAAGTAAGAAAGTCTCATTTTTAAACGCCCTAATGTATTAAATGGAGATGGTGATAATAATGACGGTGCTGATTATGTGCCGTGATACGAAACATGAATTATTAGAAGATGACCTTTTTATTGACAAACAATTACTATATGTAGAATTTACGGAATAAGAAAATCCCATAGCTGAAATAAAGAAAGAAGCTCAAAAGGAGTCGTATAAGAGAGAAAGGGGAATTTTTTTATAAACCGGTATAATCACCGGTTCGCTAATTTCCGGACGCTTATTGGAGACGACATACAGATAAGAGAAAGAATTCTTCGCAAGCAAGATGAAAGTACATGGGAATGATTATAGTGGTTCTTACTCGATGTAATAGTTCAATTTCCCAGACAGGGGACCAGAGAGTGCGATCATCGTTAATTGAATGTTGTGCCTTGATTGTATAAAGCCACCTTTTAAACATGCTTTACTCTTTGGGCCCAAGGTAACAAAGGAACGCAATACCCATTAGTTAGAACTTAAGTTTTTCCGTCAGTTCAACTTGACGCTTCACGCCACCATGAATATGCATACACAAAGGCTTGCGTTATCATTTATATTTACATATTTTATGAAGCATGACTCAAAATTGGTACACGAGATATCAATGCCATGGCTTGCTATTCTCTATGAAAATGTACAGCATATATTTTCTATCTAATGACCAGTTGTAAAACTAAAAAGCTTACTTTAAGAGTTAGGATAAACTCTTGATCATAAAGACCCGCTCGACGAAATCAGTAATCAATAGGAAAATATCTTTGCCCTTGATGCAAGAAAGACCTTCGGTCCCTCGGCGGGAGATATTATTTTACAGATTACAAGTGCCGGTATCAGGAATGGTGGCGTTGGAGATATTGAAAGAAGCCTTTTGGAGGTCAAATGAGAGAGCGATCAATAGCTTTTAAACATCTTCCGCTTTCTTTGGTACAAAAGTAAGTGGATTTGGTTACGGTTTTTTTCAACGTCTAAGTTTACGAAATTTGTGTTTGCCCATCTTCCTGCGTGTTTATTTTGGAAAGACTTGTCAACATTACTTTTTAACCTCATTCAAATAATATCTAATGGTGGGCCTATGAAGTATTTAATAGTATGAGTACATCTCATGTTTGAGCATTTTTGGGTGAAAACATCATCGTATGAATAACATAAATATATGATAAACATTATATGAGAAAAGAAAAAAGATTAAAGGTAAGAAAAAGTAGCAGATTAATTCCTTCAAGGAGGTAATTTGTATTTGTAATTGCGTTTTTGAATACTTTGTGAAGTCTATTTTTTTAATTCTAACAATTGTGTTTCATCATAACTATTTCCACTAAAAAACAACGTATATAAGTAATCAAATTCACAAGATAAAGTACAAGAATAAGTGAAAGGAGATATCACAGATGTTGCAAGAACGATTACACGATTGATGTCATTCGAAGGTTAAAATAACTCGCCTAGATATATACAAGTTCTGCTCGCAGAATATTTGAAATCTCTTGGCTTTCATTCTTGGTTGAACAATATTCTGAGCACTGTAATTTGAACCTTGACGAATGAACATGATGAAGAAACTAGAAAAAGTGAACAATGTTCGATTTTTTTTTCATTATTTAGAATGGTTGTCACTTATTAATGAATAAAGAAATGCAGTTGTGAATAATGTGAGAGCTCTATTGAATAATAACAATTATTCAGTACAGGTATTATGGTATTTACTATTGAAGATATAAAGGTGAATGTAAGAAATTGTAGAATAAAAAGTCTTCAAAAGGGGATGTTATGGTAAATGAAATGACGTCTACAGTATATGGATATGATAGTTTGATTGTTAAGATACATTTGAAAGAAGAAAAGGGTCCACCGGCTTAAAAAAGTATAAAAGTTGATGTGAGAGACCAACAATGAAAAACCTTTGATCTTACATACAATATCTGAAAGGGTGTATCAGGTATTTTGCTTAGTAAAAATATATCTTCCCTTTTTCCATGAATATTCTTTATTTTTCTATCCTGAGGTGTACATTCATTGCACTTTTCTCATATACTTCAATTCATATTCCTACTTGTCATTTTGTGCTTGTGCTATTCTTGATCTTTTTACCTCTTCAGATCTCTCATTTAAGAAACAACAAGAGCAATCAGAGGTTTCAGACCTCCACCCATGAAAACTGCCAACATTTAACTAAAGCCTACGGACATTGCCTCCCCCTTTTCATATGCTGACTGTACAGTAGATGGTAAAACTTTAAATCTTTATCCAGAATCGTGGTCTTGATCCGTATCGCCTCCAAAATTTCATGGTTTCTTGTAATGCATAATATATATCCATTGCTGAAATTTGCTGAAAATCCAATGTGTCAATTTGCTTTGACGTAATCTTTAATATTATGAAAAATACAAATCCGGATCTAGAATCCGGTTCCGGATCTGGATCATCGCCAAAATTTAATGGGGTCTTCCATGACCTAAGATTTATGTGGTGAAAATGTCGTCTGCTGAGTGGTTTTGACGTAATCCTATCTACAGACACACGGACAAATGAATAGATAAATAAACCGACTCGACCATATAACCTTCTTGGTGGAGGTAATAAACTATTTTTTTTTAACTGCAGCAGCACATATTACGAACGAACAAGGTTCTCCATTCTTAATCTGATGTGTGACCATACTAGTTATTAGGTTTAGCTGTCTCCATGAGAGGCCATCTATGAGTAGCTATGGTCTTTTATTGTATATTGCAAGATATTGGCAGCCTTCCCTCAATCCGTATCATTGCTGAGCACCTCTTGGCATCTTTACAACCAAATCTTCTCAAAGAAACCCATTTCTCACATGAAGCTTCATTTGATCCTTTTTTCTCTCTCTCTCTCTCTTTCTCCAAAGTGTAAACTTCTTCCTTGTTTCCAGTTTGCAGTAGGAACGTTTGCCTATTTAATCATGAACATAACCGCCCTGAGACTCACATAGACCTTTAATATCTTAATTTTAAAGTCAGGTAGCTTAGGATTTTCTTCAGTGCTTATCCTTACAATTATAACTATATCTCCTGCCTTAAGTGTTTGATATTCTACGGTAAATTAATTCAACCTATGCACCAACAGATGAAGACCCTGTGTGGTATAGGGACGTCAATATCCAGTCCACATAATGTCTAGATTCTTCCAGGGCAAACCTTTTTGATAGAGAGTGGTTCAATATGTTCAATCTCAACAATCTAGAGCAGAACATAAGACAACCTTATGAGGCCTAGACCGACTTGATTAAGCAGCCAGTGTGCTTCAACTCTCCTTTGCTTATACTGTAGTCCTGAGAGCTGCGCACACTGTCTCTAATCTACTTATTATTATTATTATTATTATTATTATTATTATTATTAATTGCTAAGCTATAACCCTAGTTGGAAAAGCAGGATGCTATAAGCCCAGGGCCCCTAACATGGAAAATAGCCCAGTGAGGAAAGGAAACAAGGAAAAATAGAATATTTTAAGAACAGTATCAACATTAAAATAAATATTTCCTATATAAACTGTAAAAACTTTAACAAAATAAGCGATAGAGAAATTACATAGAATAATGTGCCCGAGTGTACCCTCAAGCAAGAGAACTCTAATCCAAGACAGTGGAAGACCATGGTACAGAGGCTATGGCACTAAACAAGATTAGAGAACAATGGTTTGATTTTGGAATGTCCTTCTCTTAGAACTGCTTACCATAGCTAAAGAGTCTCTCCTATCCTTGCCAAGAGGAAAGAAGCTCCTGAACAATTACAGTGCAGTTGTTAGCTCTTTTGGTGAAAAAGAATTGTTTGATAATTTCAGTGTTGTCAGGTATATGAGGACAGAGGAGAATCTGTAAAGAATAAGCCCGACTATTCGGTGTATGTGTAGGCAAAGGGAAAGTGAACCGTAACCAGAGAGAAGGGTCCTATGTAGCACTGTCTGGCCAGTCAGAAGACAACATAACTCTTTAGAGGTAGTATCTCAACAGGTGGCTGGTGCCCTGGCCAACCTACTACCTTGTCCAAAACAATCAAGAATTTACATCTGTTTTTTTTTTTACTCCCACTTATATGAGTCGCAAACTCCTGTGGCCCTTTGACTAAGCTGAGTGAGATGACTTGTATGCTTTTCATAAACTCCATAAGAGAATTTTTGTCTGTTTCCAAGACTATAACCTGGTAAAAAATAGGAACTCTAAATTGTTGTGTGAAAGGTTGAGGGTGCATCTCCCTTCAACCTTGATTTGATTATGCTTGCACTATGACAATTAAGGATGAGTGGTGGTCCTCAACCCAAGAAATTTGTATGCAATGTTGTTCTTCTCTTACTTCTGATACCTTATAAAGCTGACTTTACAAAATCCAATTTCGCAGGAATAAGAACTATTCTGTTAACTAAAAATGGAAGTCCGTCTTCCTTTGCTTCTAGCAGTTTAATCTCCATTTTACTCGTGGATATTTCAAAAATCGTCTGTAAGTGCATCTGTTTCCCTTTTATTTATTCTAGTGGTACTTCAGCTGTTATGCATTATTTTGTTATTTTCGTGCCAACTCCAGTCTCTTATTTTTAAACTTCAGACTTGGCTTTACTGCACATAGACTACTATGTGGGAGAGTAAACAGAAATAATCAGTTCTTCATGCTGTCTTCATCTATACTATTCTTTACAGAATCTCGTCTTTCTTCATACACCTGACAACAATGAGATTAAACACTTCTTCACCCAAAGGGTTAATTACTGTACTGCAATTTTTCAGTGTACTTTTCTCTTGGTAAGGGTAGAAGAGACTCTTTAGCTATGGTAAGAAGCTCTTCAAGAAGAAGGACACTCCAAAATTAAACCATTGTTCTCTAGTCTTGGGTAGTGTCATATCCTCTGTACCATGGTCTTCCACTGTCTTGGGTTAGAGTTCTCTTGCTTAAGGGTACACTCGGGCACACTAGTCTATATTATTTCTTTTTCTCTTCCTCTTGTTTTTTTTAAATGGTGTGTTGGGCAGGCTTAATAGGAGGGCCATGGATGCCTGGTGGTTTATCAAGAGGTTGTCTTTTCTTTATCTGATTCTTTTTCTTCTCAAAACCATCCTTACTGTCCTCCCTTCAGTTGAAGTGGCTATCCTGGAGGGTATTTAGCCTTGCATGGTGTATTGGCTCCTCCATGTTGACCAGTTTTTCCGACTTTTTACTATAGTCTATGGGTTTGATTAATCGCTTTATTCATAATTATGTACATATTGTTTTAGTTATAATTCTTGTTAATCTAGTTTTTAAGTATGAAGTCCCTTTTTTATTACTATTAATTCTTATGCTGTCTGGGGACTTTGAGCGAAATCTGGGTCCAGTACGTCCTAAATTTCGTCAATGTTATCTTCTCTATTGCAATATTCGTGGTCTTCATGCAAATATCAAAGACCTTACAGTTGCGTCCAGACAGTATGATATTCTTTTGTGATCAGAAACTTTGGTTTCTAATATGAGGCACTCGTCTGAGCGCCTTATAACTGGTTTTAAGAAGCCATTAATGTGGAAACGGGATGCCATCCCTAGGGCCAGGGGAATGGCGGTGTATATTAGGACCAAGTACCCTGCTTCTCATAAGTCATGCTATGAATGTGGATGTCATGAGATTCAGGTAATAAAAATTAGTGGCAGGTATAACACCTTTTATTTGTGTTCGATTTACCGGAATCCAGACATGGATGATTCTATCTTCGATACAAGAAGATGATAGAAAGGTTTCTTTTGTCTTTGTTGGTGATTTAATGCTCACCAAAGGGAGTGGTTAAGTTCTATCTTTCTTACCAATCGCCATGGCGTAAGAGCTTTAGACTTTGCCTCTGAATCAGGCAATGAGCAAATCATAAGTGAAGCTACTCACAGGTCTGGTAATTGCTTGGACCTCGTATACACTGACTCCCCTGGTGTTATAACTAGTTAGGACAGTTCTCCAGTCGTGACATCTGATCATGCCTTGATTTCATTAGTAGTGAAGATTGAGCAGCCTGTCCCTGATGATCATACTCATGTAAAATTTATATGAAATCTCAAGCAGACTGGAATGGGAGTTTGCATGATCTTATGTGCTTGAATTGGTCACAATTATATAGTAGTATTGATCCTGTTGTCCCTTTGAATGAGAATCTAGTCAACATAATTGATAGGCGTATCCCTTCTCGTGTGCTACGGTACCGAGTGAAGGACAAACCGTGGTTCAATGATGATTGTAGACATTCTTATTTGGAGAAGCAGGAGGCTTATCATCTTTGGAAGGGTAACAGATCAGATTTGACCTGGAATAACTATACTCAGCTTACAGCTTTTGCTCAGAGAGTTTATGCCTCAACTGAAAAGGAATACAATTTAACGATAAAAGAAACGCTTTCTGGTACAACTCAGGAACATAAATGGTGGACTACCCTTAAATCTGCACTCTTTGATGTTGATGCAACAGTTCTTCCTTTACTTAAACCTGATGACTAAGTCACTCACTGTCCAAAGGAAAAGTCAACCCTTTTGGCTGATGTTTTTGACAGTAAGCAGAGTAATGAAAAACTTGAACTTCCTCATTCCTGTTTTCCTGAGGCTAAACTAACTAGTTTAGCTTTTCGATCTCGTGAAAATAAAGCTCTGTTGATGGGCCTAGATGCTTATGGAGGTGTAGACCCAAATTGTATTTTTCCTTTGTTTTTTATAAAGACTGCTGATTTCTTAGCTCCAAAGTTATCTGTTATTTTGCGCAAGTTAGCAAGAAGAGGAGCTTTTAGCACTTGTTGGAGCATTGGTAATGTTACTCCTCAATGCAAATGTCTTTGTGGTAGCACAAGTCCAAGTGACTACCGCCCAATTTCCATAACTCCCATATTATCTAAAGTTTTTGAACGTCTTCTGGCAAAACGTCCTAATAGATTTGCTGAAGGCAATCATCTATTCCCTAGTTTGTAATTTGTAAAGGCCTTGGAGCATATGATGCCCTTCTTACAATCTCCAATGCTGTACAGAAATCCCTTGATTGTGGTCAAGAAGTTCGTATGATTGGCCTTGATTTTAGCGCTGCCTTTGACTGTGTTAGTCATGAGGCCCTTGTTTTCAAACTCAGACAGTTGGGATAGGGTGGATCGTTTCTTAGCATTATTATTGATTTTTTAAGTAATGGATCTCAAAGAGTTGTTGTTGATGGGCACCATAGTGAGTATAGTAATGTGATATCTGGTGTTCTTGGCCCATTACTTTTCATACTATATACACATAACATGTGGTTTGGCCTAGAAAACAAGCTCGTTGCATATGCAGATGATGCTACTTTCTTTGCATCAATTCCATTCCCTGAATGTAGATCTGGGGTTGCTGAATCCCTTAATAGAGATATAGCTAAAATTAGTGCATGGTACAAATTATGGAGTATGAAGTTTAATCCTAACAAAACTCAAAGTATGATTGTAAGGAGGTCAAGGACAGTGGCTCCTCAACATCCGGATCTCAGTATTGATAATGTTTCTTTAACTTTGTATAACTTTAAGTTTTAGGTGTGATTCTCGACAACAAATTTACTTTTGAGAAACACATTAGGTCTGTCTTCTTCAATATCACAAAAAAATGGCTTATTGAGAAAGTCTTTCAAGATTTTCGGTAATCAATCTATTCTGAAGAAGTGTTTCAATTCTTTCATTCTACCTTGTTTTGAGTATTGTTCTCCTGTCTGGTCTTCAGCTGCTGATTCTCATCTTAATTTGTTGGACAGAAACTTACGGTCTATTAAATTTCTTATTTCTGATCTAGATATTAATCTCTGGCACCGTCGTTCTTTTAGTTCATTATGCATGTTGCAAAAGATTTTTCATAAATCTAACTATCCTTTACATTCAGATCTTCCTGGACAATTCCACCCTGTTCGTAATACTAGACAGGCAGTTAATTCTAATAGCCAGGTCTTCTCCATCATGAGGCTAAATACTAAACAGTATTATAGAAGCTTTATTCCAGTTATGACCAAGTTGTAGAATGATCTTCCTAATCGGATAGTTGAATCAGAAGAACTTCAAAAGTTCAAAGTTGCAGCAAATGTTTTTATGTTGAACAGGCTGACATAAGTCTTTTTATAGTTTATATATGACATATCTGTTTTGACGTTGTTACTTTTTTTAGAATGATTTATTGTTAATTTGTTCTCATCATTTATTTATTTCCTTATTTCCTTTCCTCACTGGGCTAATTTTCCCTATTGGAGCCCTTGGGCTT
>NC_090732.1:81124653-81169653 GCF_036898095.1 Palaemon carinicauda | reverse complement strand
TCCACATTTCAACATATCAATTATTCCTTGAAATTTCACTACTCTTTGAGTAACTTTGTGGCCACGAAGATGTTCACAAACTATCAAACAGACAAAAAAACAGACAAACAGGGGAGAAAACATAACCTCCTTCCAGCTTCGTTGGTAGTGGTTAAAAGAACCTCTCTTTGCTAATGTATGAAATTGGGCATTTATGAGAATGAAATACCATCTAAATTTCCATAGGCATAAAAGCCGAACAAAATGTTTATATATATATATATATATATATATATATATATATATATATATATATATATATGTGTGTGTGTGTGTGTGTGTGTATGTATAATTTCTTTATATATATATATATATATATATATATATATATATATATATATATATATATATATATATATATATATATATATATATATATATATATATATATAACACAGATAATAAGGGGTGTATAATATATGGCTTATATGAATATATATGAAAACACGTCTAAGTGTGCAAAATTATTATATATACGTATATATGTATAAATACTCATATGAATATATGTATATATATATATATATATATATATATATATATATATATATAATTGTGTATACATATATATGTACATATATACCTATGTATATTTATATATATATATATACATATATATATATACATTTATATATGCAGTTTATGTATAAGCACATATGCATATACTGTATATGTATATATATATATATATATATATATATATATATATATATATATACATATATATATATATATATATATATATATATATATATATATATATATATACATATATATATACAGTATATGCATATGTGCTTATATATAAACTGCATATGTATATATATATATATATATAAATACATCTATATATACATATATATCTATGTGTATATAAATATATATATATATATATATATATATATATATGCAGTTTATATATAAGCACATATGAATATACCTTATATATATATATATATATATATATATATATATATATATATATATATATATATATATATATGCATACATATATATATATATATATATATATATATATATATATACAGTATATGCATATGTGCTTATATATAAACTGCATATATATATATATATATATATATATATATATATATATATATATATATATATATATATATATATATATATATATATAACGGATTTTGAGCGAAGCGAAAAATCTATTTTTGGGCGAGATGGCCATGTCGTCCTGATGGAAGTTCCTATAGGGTAGCTTCCTAGGGTATATTACAACTACGGCGATATTCCCAGAGAATTTACCTTAAGGTACCCAAAATTCTAACTCCTGGAGCGAATATCCCTAATGAAAGGGATATTGTGACATATCAGAGGACGTATTCTTGACACGCCACATGGCAATCTGCGCCCCAAACAGAGATAACACATCGAAGGGTCAATTGGCAAGAAACGAAAACCGGAAAGAAAAAGGGGGAGCCGCTCCCAAGGCTCCCTCTTCTCCAGTTTCGTAAGCGTGCCTGGCGCCAATCCTGGCGTCATCTGTATTCCTTGTAGCGTACACGAGGTGCTACAGATACTGTATGTAGGGAGGGGTCCTACAGCCCTTTCTTAGAAAGGGAAGGGCGGGTCCATCAGGACGACATGGCCATCTCGCCCAAAAATAGATTTTTCGCTTCGCTCAAAATCCGTTTTTTGGGCTCAATCCATGTCGTCCTGATGGAAGTATACCAGAGCATTACTGTATCTGTGGATTCTCAGAACGTGCCGTACTCACCAGAGGTAATTTTTCCCGGTCAACTAGACCTAGAGACCTAAGATGTTACCGTTATACATCTTTTCAACTAACCATAAACCATGTTAGAGCTTCCTGCCCCCTACAGGGAAGAGTCCTACTAGACTCTGGAAAAGTCTCGAAAAGTACATATACCTATGTATGAATACCAGGCAAGCTAATATAGTGGTCTCACCCTATATTAAGTAAAGCATAGTTTGTAAAGAACCACTGCGTCAATATGACATATCGACAAGTTCTCCGCACAATACATGTATTGGACAAAGGTTTATATCCGCATAGGAGGAAACTTGTAAAACCGCCACCGTCCCCTTCTGGGACGGAATCCTCCCGTTAAGGGAAAGCATAAACCAATGCAACATAGCTTGCATAAAGGAATAATTCTATTAGAATTATCCCAGATAAAGTACATAGAATGAATGCTCAATTATACCAATAAATTGACTCAGGTGAAGGAGACGCAAGGTTCTCAAGAACAAGTTTATTGACAAACAATAAATAGACAGGTTAACAACAATTATATATATATAAGAAGAGGATAACCCAAAACTTTAAGCATAAGTATGATAGTAAACAGAACTTGTTTATCTGAAAGAAAAACATTATTGCCACTTTTAAGATACCGAGGTATCAAAGTCATAAAAGTCTGTATTACAAATCAATCACATTAGCGTTAGAAAACGCTCGGCACACATATCTGTACTTATGCTAGGTTCACCTTTGGAAATGGAACAGTCTACGTGGGCAACTCAGTGCCCCCACTTAGTTTGTAGTACCGTATGTAACTACACACTCACCCTGGAATTAATCGTCCCAATTAAAACCACTGTTCCTCGCAGAGTTAAACAGTAGGGCTAACGACGCGACCCACTGCTACCACAGATCTCTTTAGTTCCTCTACTTGCTTCGCATAGTGGCGAAAGAACACTCTGGAAGACTTCCAGCCAGTGTATGAACGGAGATGTTCAAAATCCATATAATTAAATAAATTTAAGGATGAGGCAACTTTCCTCGGATCGTGACCTGCGGGTGTACTGTCAGGATCCGCTCTGCGAATAAAATATGTGATTTTCGCTCTGAGTTGATTCAGAGATAAATTTGAGCCTGATGTTTCTCCCCTGAATAGTTGACCACCCTTGAAGTCTGAAGTTCTACGAAGATAGACCTTTAGGCATTCTACTGGACATAGAGATGCATCTTCTTTCAGAGGGCAGATTCTCCAGGGACCCCACCTGTTGGTGGGTAACTCATTCTTGGCGAGAAACGTAGGATCCAGAAACAGGTTCAGTTCTCCCCCATCCAGGAACTGAACACGACCTGCCTCTCTCGAGAGGGCTACAATCTCACTAACCCTGGCCCCGGATGCGAGTGCAAATAGGAAAATAACTTTTTGTGTCAAATCCTTTAACGCACACTCCTCATTGCTCAACAGAGAAGCGAAATTAAGAACTTTGTCTAAAGACCATGAAATGGGCTTTGGAGGTGCTGAAGGTCTGAGCCTAGCGCAGGCTTTCGGAACTTTATTAAAGATCTCGTTACCGAGGTCGACCTGGAAGGCATAAAGAATGGGTCTAGTCAAAGCAGACTTACATGCCGAAATCGTGTTAGCTGCCAACCCTTGACCATGGAGGTGGATGAAGAAAGATAAGCAGAAGTCTGTCGAGATCTCCTGCGGATTCTTCGCCTTGACAAAGGCCACCCATTTTCTCCAAGATGACTCATATTGCCTTCTAGTAGATTTGCACTTATATTCCTCTAGGAAGTCTATGCTGGCTTTCGAAATCCCGAAACGCTTTCTCACCGCTAGGGAGAGAAAATTATGAGCTGCAGGGTCCGGGTTTTCTGTAATGAAGCGCAGACAGTCGACTTCTGGACTCGCTGGGTCAGAACTGGATCTGGTAGCGGTACAAACTTCAGCCGTAGTTCCAATGCCAGGGGGAACCACACGCTGTTCGGCCACTTGTGGGCCACTATTGCCGCTACCCCCTTGAAGGATCTCAGTTTGTTGAGGACCCTCAACAGAAGGTTGTGAGGAGGGAACAGATAAATCCTGGACCATCTGTTCCAGTCGAGGGACATCGCGTCCACTGCTTCTGCTAAGGGGTCCTCGTACGGGGACACGTACAGGGGCAACTTCTTGTTGTCTTTCGTCGCAAAGAGGTCTATCTGCAGTTCTGGGACTTGATTCAGAATGAAGGAGAATGATCCTGCGTCTAAGGACCATTCCGACTCTATCGGTGTGAACCTGGATAGAGCGTCCGCTGTCACATTGCGGACTCCTTGAAGGTGAACTGCCGACAGGTACCACTTCTTCTTTTCCGCCAATCGGAAGATGGCCTACATCACCTAGTTGAGAGGTGGTGACCTAGATCCTTGTCGATTCAAACATCTCACAACTACCTCGCTGTCCATCACCAACCTTATGTGGATCGAGTGACGCGGGGAAACTTTCTTTAAGGTAAGGAGCACTGCCATAGCTTCTAGAAAGTTTATGTGAAAGGTCTTGAATAGCTTAGACCAAGTCCCCTGGACTTTTTTCCGATGAGAGTGACCTCCCCATCCCTCCTTCGAGGCATCTGAGTGAATCGTCACCGACGGGGGAGGTGGCTGAAGAAGAACCGACTTCTTTAGATGTCTGGCTTGGGACCAAGGCCTGAGAAGAGTACGTAGCCGAAGCGGAACTGGTCTTCTCAGATCTCTTCGCGCGTTTGATGCATAACTTCTCCAAACTCCGGTTGCATCCTATAGCTGTGCTCTTAGCACTGGGTCTGTCACCGAAGCAAACTAGAGAGAGCCCAGTACCCTCTCCTGTTCGCGTCTTGATATCCTTTCGGAATCTAGAAGTCTCTTGACAGAACCCGCTATCTCCTTCCTTTTCTTCGCCGGGATAGAGAAACGGTGTGACATTAGGTCCCAGTGGATTCCCAGCCACTGGAACTTTTGAGATGGAGAAAGTCGAGACTTTTTTCTGTTGATCTTGAAGCCTAGATACTCTAGGAACTGGATCACTTGACTGGAAGCTTGCAAGCATTCTGTCTCGGATGCTGCCCACACCAACCAGTCGTCCAGGTAAGCTACTACCTGAATTCCCTTTAGGCGTAATTGTTTGAGAGCTACGCTCGCAAGCTTCGTGAAAATCCTCGGGGCTATATTTAGCCCGAATGGCATGGCTCTGAAGGCGTATAGTCTTCGTTTTAGCTTGAACCCTAGGTAGGGGGAGAGTCGACGGTTGATTGGAACGTGCCAATAGGCGTCCGACAAGTCTATGGAGACTGAATATGCCCTCTTGGGCAGTAAGGTCCTTATGTGTTGCAGTGTTAGCATCTTGAATTTGCAATTCACTATGAACTTGTTGAGTGGCAACAAGTCCAGAATGACTCTGAGCTTTTCCGAGTCTTTCTTGGGAACACAAAACAGCCTCCCTTGGAATTTGATGGACTTCACCCTTCGGATCACTTTTTTCTCCAACAGTTCTTGAACGTACTCCTCCAGAATGGAGGTGGAGTGTTGGAAAAACCGAGGGCACGGGGGTGGAGTGCTGTACCAGCTCCAGCCCAGTCCGTTCTTGAGTAGGCTGTGGGCCCAGGGATCGAAGGTCCACCGATCCCGAAAATTCTGAAGTCTCCCTCCTACCGGCATCATCTCACTTGGACTGCCGTCCTGAGGTCTTGCCTCCCCGACCGCGATCACCCCTGAATCCCCTTCCCCTTGAGGGGCGCCTAGACGAGCCTCTGGCTGCTCCTCTAGGCCTTGCTCAAAAGGAAGTAGACTGCCCTTCGAGCATTGGGGTGAATGCCGTGGACTATGTCGACACGGCCTGGGGTACCCACTGAAATGTGATCAGGGTTTGTGCCACCAACTGGGGCGCTGAAGGCAATGGCAATTGCAGTTGCTGTTGCTGTTTAAGAGGCTTGGCTGGTCGAGACGGTAGCCTAGTCCTCATAGTCTTCCTCTTTGGTTGAGGACCCTCATCCGGGGAAGACTTTCTTTTGTTTGCCAGGCCCCACTTCTGGAGAAGGTTTCTATTCTCCGTGGCGGCCCTATCAACAACTTCTTTGACCAATTCGGTAGGGAAAAGGTCTTTGCCCCAAATGTTGGAGGAGTTTAGCTTCCTTGGCTCGTGCCTCACCGTAGCCGAGGTGAACACGAACTCCCTACAAGCTCTCCTCGCCTTGACGAAGCCATAAAGATCCTTCGTCACTGTGGCCAGATGAGTCTTGGCCACTACCATGAACATTTCATGGACCTTAGGGTCACTTGCCATCGTCTCCAGAGTAGTCTGAAGAGACATTGAGGCAGCCAGTCTTTCTTTTGTCTCGAGCTCTCTCCGCAAAAGAAAGTCAGACAGCTTAGGGAGGTCCTCGCCGAACTGACGTCCGGCAATATCAGCCTCCAACTTCCCAACTGAGAAGGTAAGATGGACGTCCTTCCAGTCTTTGTGGTCCATAGGCAGGGCCAGCGACAAGGGTTTACACTCCTCCAGGGAGGGGCAAGGCTTGCCGGCCTCGACTGCTTTTAGAACAGATGCAAACCCTTTCTGTAAAAAGGGGAAGGCTCTAGCAGGAGAGGAAACAAAGGAAGGGAGCTTCTTACTCCATGCAGCTACCTTTGAGTTCGAGAAGCCCCTCTCTTTCATCGAGGATGAAAGCAAAGCTTGAGCCTTAGCATGGTCCATCACTATGACCTCCTTCGGCTCTGTCTCCTCCTTTGAAGCTGGTTCCTTCATCAGCCGGACATAACAGTCCGGATATGACTCCTTGCTGGGCCAGAATTCAACCTCCTCTAGGGGAACTGAGCCCAACTTATCCGAGATGACGATCTTTCCAGTCGTCATCGGCATGTGCTCAGCATACCTCCATGGATTAGCATCTGAGCACAAGGGAAGGTCTTTCACATTGAGCTTTTTCTGGGGCCCATGTGATGCTGCAAGTCTCTGCATCTGCAGTTCCATTGCAGCCGCCTTCTCCTGATTCTCCTTCTGCATTTGTTGGATCATTCCAACAATGGAGGAGAGGGCCTGTCCCAGCTCTACTGGGAGAGCGGCCGATGTTGAAGGAATAGGCTCCGGAATCTGAACCGGAGTAGCCGACACCTCGTCGACCTCTTCCTCTACAACGTCTGGGGCTTGAACTTCGTCCTGGGCTTCTGCCAGGAGGTCTTCCTCCAGACGCTCGTCCACGTCAGACATCCTGTCATCCAACTGGATGTCTTGCATAGCGACCGCGACTTCAGCATCCACCTGGATCTGAACTTGGGGGATCTCCTCTTGAGGCTGGGGAATCACTGCATCAGCTGATGCCCTAGGGAAAAGATACGCCCTCATCTTCTCACTTGGAAGATAAGGTCCAGAGGTGTTCTTCTGGAAGCCCCTTACCCAGGTACGAAGCTTCTCCCTTGCTATATCCCTTGATTCCGCCGTCCTAGGGGAATCAAAGGCCTCAGTAATCAGGTTAGTGCACACGGTACATACCTGAGGGTCCCAATACTGGAGATCACCCTTGGAGACAGCGTATGCTGCGTGCCTCCTACAAAACTCATGTCCGCAGAGGTTCTTACTGCGGACGTTGCAGAAAACACTTCCGCACTTCGGAGGATCCTCCTGTAAAGAGAAGAAAATTTCCATGAGTATCAAGTGAACTATGTATCACTGGATATGCATAGTTTAGCATAACAATTCAGAAAGGAAAGACACACACTTGTGTTTCCTTCACAACCAATTGTTGCAGCCTTCCAGATAATAAAATCTTATGGTTAATCTCTTCTAGAATAACCAATGAAAAGTTTCCAGAGGAAACAGGTGTAGCTCACACCTAAGCAATGATTTTAAAATCCTGGATAATAGACAAGAAAGAACTCACTTTTTTATCTGTAAGGCAACAGCAAAGGGCTGTGCAAGACAACACAAAAGTGTTAGAACACACAGTGCTGTACCAAAACTTATACTATAGTTTTCCTCTTACAGTATATGTTATACTGAAGAATACTGGTACAGTATAGAAGGTTATGTGCCGGCCGGCACACACCATAACTAGCTTTAAAGTATACTACTTAACAGCTATAAGGCGGCAGAACGCTGGTTCAAATGCATGTGCCGGCCGGCAGTAACTGCCGGCCGGCAACAGCCCATGTCGGCTACACAAGGTAGCACCCGGCTGACGGCCACACTCTTGGTGACCGGCAGACAAGGGCTGACATTAGCCGGCCGGCAAAGGTACACAACCGATGCCAGCCAGCAGCAAAAGAACCAGAGGACTACGACTGCCCGGCTGCCGGCCTCATAGGCCGGCAGCCGGGTCGGGTACAGCACTAGAAGAAAACAGAATGGATGCCGGGGTAAGAGCGTAAACAACCTGCAAGCCCGGCAATCCGAAAGAGTGCATATAAGGAAGGGGAGAATCTAATTCAGGCTTCCTGACCAATGCCGTCTGACTCACAGGCAGGCATGGATGAGGGACCAAGGGAGGTCCGGGCAGCACTCAAGCAGAAGACCCTTGCCGGCCGGCAGACTCTGCCGGCCGGCAAAGGACTGAGTCAATTCCACATCCTAACCTATCCTAGGTCCAGATGTAGAATGACGTACAGTACTGTAATGGCTAGGCCATTACGGAGATAGAGGGGGAAGGGACAAAAGAGGGTCCTACCAACCTTGCTTTAGTGAAGGATCACCCGCAGCCAAGGAAACTCATCTTAGCCAAAGGGAGATCCAAGGAGGGAGGCCAGCAATACTTGCCAGCTCCCAAAGAACCAAAGCAAGGAAGGTGTTGCTACTCCCAGGGAAAGAATCTTATCCTCCCACCGAGAACAGCAACCAGGACTAGTCTGCTAGATCACAAAAGAAGGAATCATCTCGTACAGAAACCTTCGGTAGTGACCTAAGGAGGCTAAGCCTCCTATGTCTGTGTCAGGCCAGCGAGGGAGACTCTACCCCAAACCAGACGAACACAGACTCAGACTAAAAACTCTGTTGTTCTGTCCCACTCTGAAACCAGACTTACTGGAACAGGAAGGTACAGTAACACCCCAGTATAGTTTTATCGAAAGTTAATTCAGATAAACCACTTAGGGATAAGCCCAAGGCTTAAACAGAGGGAAAGGGATTGCATAACTTCTCCGAAGAAAAGAAAGCAACCGGGGAGTATGAGAAAGTATACTAAGGCTCCATAAGCAACTTAGCCTAGGCACCAAGAGAATCGATTACCTAAATCACCGAAACTCACTCGTATACTATCTTGAAAATATTCAACATAATCTTAAATGTATAAAAAACAGCCTAAAGCTTCAATAAAATTTTAATACACTCGGAAAACCAGAATCATGCAGAAAGTACTAGGACCAAACGACTAGGCTACATGGCCTAGCGTAGGCCAGAGTTGGCGAATACTTCGCCAAAATAATACTGAAGCACGAAAGGAAATCCTATGTAACGCTAAATAGCTAAAATTTATTAAAGCAAAACAACCGGGAATGTCGCTCTGGCTAACTAAACTCATACCTAGCGAGCGACAGCGTCTATGACGCCTCCGGTAGGCTACGGCTCTTGTAACAAAGATTAATCCTATTAATCACTTAAAAATTTACCAAGAGCCTACATTTATACATAAAAGAAATGGTACTCAACTTATCAGAGGCCGAAGAAGTTGGAGAAGCCATGAAAAGCTGAATAAATTCAAGATTTGCGAGAAACACAGGAAAAAACACATAGTTGTTAAGCTACGCAAAAAGGAATACAGATGGCGCCAGGATTGGCGCCAGGCACGCTTACGAAACTGGAGAAGAGGGAGCCTTGGAAGCGGCTCCCCCTTTTTCTTTCCCGTTTTCGTTTCTTGCCAATTGACCCCTCGATGTGTTATCTCTGTTTGGGGCGCAGATTGCCATGTGGCGTGTCAAGAATACGTCCTCTGATATGTCGCGATATCCCTTTCATTAGGGATATTCGCTCCAGGAGTTAGAATTCTGGGTACCTTAAAGTAAATTCTCTGGGAATATCGCCGTAGTTGTAATATACCCTAGGAAGCTACCCTATAGGAACTTCCATCAGTATGACATGGCTTGAGCCCCAAAAAAAAAAAAAAATATATATATATATATATATATATATATATATATATATATATATATATTATATATATATACATATATGTATATATATATATATATATATATATATATATATATCATAGGGACAATCAGCTAATGTTGACTCGAGGCCAAGTGGTAGAACACTTGACTTGAGATTGATAAACCCATGGTTGGAAATATGTGTAACAGCGATTGACGTGGTCGAGAAAAAGGGCTAAGGGCTGGAGTCATTAATTAAAGAGGCCTGTGCCCTTCAGACACATTTGCATAAAATAATAGAAATAAATGGTAATGTATAAATGTATTACACACACAAACATATATATATATATATATATATATATATATATATATATATATATATATATATATATATATATACCTCTCTGAATGGTGATACCTTAATGTGGTAGAAAGGTTTGTGTATCAACATATTTAGTAAAGCTGTACTATTCAGGGCCACCCTTACTAGGTTGGTTTGCTGTGAATGATCAGACTAAATTCCCCTACCATCACCAATGCGCCGTAGCCCTTGCCGTAGCTAGTATGTTGAAGAAAATGCATGGGGACTTTGTCCTATTGTGGATTATGAATGGCTGCACTTGTTATATATATATATATATATATATATATATATATATATATATATATATATATATATATATATATATATATATATATATATATATATATATATATATATATATATATATATATATAACGGATTTTGAGCGAAGCGAAAAATCTATTTTTGGGTGAGATGGCCATGTCGTCCTGATGGAAGTTCCTATAGGGTAGCTTCCTAGGGTATATTACAACTACGGCGATATTCCCAGAGAATTTACCTTAAGGTACCAGAATTCTAACTCCTGGAGCGAATATCCCTTCTGAAAGGGATATCGCGACATATCAGAGGACGTATTCTTGACACGCCACATGGCAATCTGCATCCCGAACAGAGATTCGTCTCGCAGGGGGCAATTGGCAAGAAACGAATTCGGGAAAGAAAAAGGGGGACCCGCTCCCAAGGCTCCCTATCTCCCGATTCGTAAGCGTGCCTGGCGCCAATCCTGGCGCCATCTGTATTCCTTGTAGCGTACACGAGGTGCTACAGATACTGTATGTAGGGAGGGGTCCTACAGCCTTTTCTTAGAAAGGCAAGGGCGGGTCCATCAGGACGACATGGCCATCTCACCCAAAAATAGATTTTTCGCTTCGCTCAAAATCCGTTTTTTGGGCTCAAGCCATGTCGTCCTGATGGAAGTATACCAGAGCATTACTGTATCTGTGGATTCTCAGAACGTGCCGTACTCCCCGGAGGTAATTTTTCCCGGTCGACTAGACCTAGAGACCTTAGATGTTACCGTTATACATCTTTTCAACTAACTATAAACCATGTTAGAGCTTCCTGCCCCCTACAGGAAAGAGTCCTACTAGACTCTGGAAAAGTCTCGAAGAGTCATACCTATGTATGAATACCAGGCAAGCTAATATAGTGGTCTCGCCCTATATTAAGTAAAGCATAGTTTGTAAAGAACCACTGCGTCAATATGAAATATCGACCAGTTCTCTGCACAATACTTGTATTGGACAAAGGTTTATATCCGCATAGGAGGAAACTAGTAAAACCGCCATCGTCCCCTTATGGGACGGGGTCCTCCCGTTAAGGGAAAGCATAAACCAATGCAACATAGCTTGCATAAAGGAACAATTCTATTAGAATTATCCCAGATAAGGTACATAGAACGAATGCTCAATTATACCAATAAATTGACACAGGTGAAGGAGACGCAAGGTTCTCAAGAACAAGTTCATTGACAGACAATAAACAGACAGGTTAACCACAATTATATATATATATATATATATATATATATATATATATATATATATATATATATATATATATATATATATATATATATATATATATAAGAAGAGGATAACCCAAAACTTTAAGTATAAGTATGATAGTGAACAGAACTTGTTTATCTGAAAGAAAAAACATTAAATGCCACTTTTAAGATACCGAGGTATCAAAGTCATAAAAGTCTGTATTACAAATCAATGACATTAGCGTTAGAAACGCTCGGCACACATGTCTGCACTTATGCTAGGTTTACCTTTGGAAATGGAACAGTCTACATGGGCAACACAGTGCCCTCACTTAGTTTGTAGTACGGTACGTAACTACACACTCACCCTGGAATTAATCGTCCCAATTAAAACCACTGTTCCTCGCAGAGTTAAACAGTAGGGTTAACAATGCGACCCACTGCTACCACAGATCTCTTTAGTTCCTAAACTTGCTTCGCATTGTGGCGAAAGAACACTCTGGAAGACTTCCAACCAGTGTATGAACAGAGATGTTCAAAATCCATACAATTAAAGAAATTTAAGGATGAGGCAACTTTCCTCGGATCGTGACCTGCGGGTGTACTGTCAGGATCTGCTCTGCGAATAAAATATGTGATTTTCGCTCTGAGTTGATTCAGAGATAAATTTGAGCCTGATGTTTCTCCCCTGAATAGTTGACCACCCTTGAAGTCTGAAGTTCTATGAAGATAGACCTTAGGCATTCTACTGGACATAGAGATGCATCTTCTTTCAGAGGGCAGATTCTCCAGGGACCCCACCTGTTGGTGGGTAACTCATTCTTGGCGAGAAACGTAGGATCCGGAAACAGGTTCAGTTCTCCCCCATCCAGGAACTGAACACGACCTGCCTCTCTCGAGAGGGCTACAATCTCACTAACCCTGGCCCCGGATGCGAGTGCAAATAGGAAAATAACTTTTTGTGTCAAATCCTTTAACGCACACTCTTCATTGCGAAATGAAGAACTTTGTCTAAAGACCATGAAATGGGCTTTGGAGGTGCTGAAGGTCTGAGCCTAGCGCAGGCTTTCGGGACTTTATTAAAGATCTCGTTACCTAGGTCGACCTGGAAGGCATATAGAATGGGTCTTGTCAAAGCAGACTTACACGCTGAAATCGTGTTATCTGCCAATCCTTGACCATGGAGGTGGATGAAGAAAGATAAGCAGAAGTCTGTCGAGATCTCCTGCGGATTCTTCGCCTTGACAAAGGCCACCCATTTTCTCCAAGATGACTCATATTGCCTTCTAGTAGATTTGCACTTATATTCCTCAAGGAAGTCTATGCTGGCTTTCGAAATCCCGAAACGCTTTCTCACCGTTAGGGAGAGAAAATCATGAGCTGCAAGGTCCGGGTTTTCTGTAATGAAGCGCAGACAGTTGACTTCTGGACTCGCTGGGTCAGAACTGGATCTCAGTTTGTTGAGGACCCTCAACAGAAGGTTGTGAGGAGGGAACAGATAAATCTTGGAACATCTGTTCCAGTCGAGGGACATCGCGTCCACTGCTTCCGCTAAGGGGTCCTCGTACGGGGACACGTACAGGGGCAACTTCTTGTTGTCTTTCGTCGCAAAGAGGTCTATCTGCAGTTCTGGGACTTGATTCAGAATGAAGGAGAATGATCCTGCGTCTAAGGACCATTCCGACTCTATCGGTGTGAACCTGGATAGAGCGTCCGCCGTCACATTGCGGACTCCTTGAAGGTGAACTGCCGACAGGTACCACTTCTTCTTTTCCGCCAATCGGAAGATGGCCAACATCACCTGGTTGAGAGGTGGTGACCTCGATCCTTGTCGATTCAAACATCTCACAACTACCTCGCTGTCCATCACCAACCTTATGTGGATCGAGTGACGCGGGGAGACTTTCTTTAAGGTAAGGAGCACTGCCATAGCTTCTAGAAAGTTTATGTGAAAGGTCTTGAATAGCTTGGACCAAGTCCCCTGGACTTTTTTCCGATGAGAGTGACCTCCCCATCCCTCCTTCGAGGCGTCTGAGTGAATCGTCACCGACGTGGGAGGTGGCTGAAGAAGAACCGACTTCTTTAGATGTCTGGCTTGGGACCAAGGCCTGAGAAGAGTACTTAGCCGAAGCGGAACTGGTCTTCTCAGATCTCTTCGCGCGTTTGATGCATAACTTCTCCAAACTCCGGTTTCATCCTTTAGCTGTGCTCTTAGCACTAGGTCTGTCACCGAAGCAAATTGGAGAGAGCCCAGTACCCTCTCCTGCTCGCGTCTTGATATCCTTTCGGAATCTAGAAGTCTCTTGACAGAACCCGCTATCTCCTTCCTTTTCTTCGCCGGGATGGAGAAACGGTGTGACAAAAGGTCCCAGTGGATTCCCAGCCACTAGAACTTTTGAGATGGAGAAAGTCGAGACTTTTTTCTGTTGATCTTGAAGCCTAGGTACTCTAGGAACTGGATCACTTGACTGGAAGCTTGCAAGCATTCTGTTTCGGATGCTGCCCACATCAACCAGTCGTCCAAGTAGGCTACTACCTGAATTCCCTTTAGGCGTAATTGTTTGAGAGCTACGCTCGCAAGCTTCGTAAAAATCCTTGGGGCTATGTTTAACCCGAATGGCATGGCTCCGAAGGCGTATAGTCTTCGTTGTAGCCTGAACCCTAGGTAGGGGGAGAGTCGACGGCTGATTGGAATGTGCCAATAGGCGTCTGACAAGTCTATAGAGACGGAATATGCCCTCTTGGGCAGTAAGGTCCTTATGTGTTGCAGTGTTAGCATTTTGAATTTGCAATTCACTATGAACTTGTTGAGTGGCGACAAGCCCAGAATGACTCTGAGTTTTTCCGAGTCTTTCGTGGGAACACAAAACAGCCTCCCTTGGAAATTGATGGGCTTCACCCTTCGGATCACCTTTTTTCTCCAACTGTTCTTGAACGTACTCCTCCAGAACGGGGGTGGAGTGTTGGAAAAACAGAAGGCACGGGGGTGGAGTGCTGTACCAGCTCCAGCCCAGTCCATTCTTGAGTAGGCTGTGGGCCCAGGGATCGAAGGTCCACCGATCCCGAAATTTCAGAAGTCTCCCTCCTACCGGTATCATCTCCCTTGGACTGCCGTCCTGAGGTCTTGCCTCCCTGACCACGACCATCCCTGAATCCCCTTCCCCTTGAGGGGCGCCTAGACGAGTCTCTGGCTGCTCCTCTAGGCTTTGCTCGAAAGGAAGTAGACTGCCCTTCGAACGCTGGGGTGAATGCCGTGGACTGTGTCGACACGGCCTGGGGTACCCACTGAAAAGTGGTCGGGGTTTGTGCCACGATCTGGGGCACTGGAGGCAATGGCAATTGCAGTTGCTGTTGCCGTCTAACAGGCTTGGCTGGCCGAGACGGTAGCCTAGTCCTCATAGTCTTCCTCTTTGGTTGAGGACCTTCATCCGGGGAAGACTTTCTTTTGATAGCCAGGCCCCACTTCTGGAGAAGGTTTCTATTCTCCAAGGTGGCCTTATCAACAACTTCTTTGACCAAGTCGGTAGGGAAAAGGTCTTTTCCCCAAATGTTGGAGGAGATTAGTTTCCTTGGCTCGTGCCTCACCGTAGCCGAGGTGAACACGAACTCCCTACAAGCTCTCCTTGCCTTGACGAAGCCATAAAGGTCCTTCGTCACTGTGGCCAGATGAGTCTTGGCCACCACCATGAACATTTCATGGACCTTGGGGTCACTTGCCATCGTGTCGAGAGTAGTCTGAAGAGACATTGAGGCAGCCAGTCTTTCTTTTGTCTCGAACTCTCTTCACAAAAGAAAGTCAGACAGCTTAGGGAGGTCCTCGCCGAACTGACGTCCGGCAATATCAGCCTCCAACTTTCCAACTGAGAACGTAAGATGGACGTCCTTCCAGTCTTTGTGGTCCATAGGCGGGGCCAGCGACAAGGGTTTACACTCCTCCAGGGAGGGGTAAGGCTTGCCGGCCTCGACTGCTTTTAGTACAGCCGCAAACCCTTTCTGTAAAAAGGGGAAGGCTCTAGCAGGCGAGGACACAAAGGAAGGGAGCTTCTTGCTCCATGCAGCTACCTTTGAGTTAGAGAAGCCCCTCTCTTTCATCGAGGATGAAACTAGAGCTTGAGCCTTAGCATGGTCCATCACTATGACCTCCTTCGGCTCTGTCTCCTCCTTTGAAGCTGGTTCCTTCATCAGCCGGACATAACAGTCCGGATATGATGCCTTGCTGGGCCAGAATTCCACCTCCTCCAGGGGAACTGAGCCCAGCTTATCCGAGATGACGATCTTTCCAGTCGTCATCGGCATGTGCTCAGCATACCTCCATGGGTTAGCATCTGAGCACAAGGGAAGGTCTTTCACATTGAGCTTTTTCTGGGGCCCATGTGATTCTGCAAGGCACTGTATCCGCAGTTCCATTGCAGCCGCCTTCTCCTGATTCTCCTTCTGTATTTGTTGGATCATTCCAACAATAGAAGAGAGGGCCTGTCCCAGCTCTACTGGGAGAGCGGCCGATGTTGAGGGAATAGGCTCCGGAATCTGAACCGGAGTAGCCGACACCTCGTCGACCTCTTCCTCTACAACGTCTGGGGCTTGAACTTCGTCCTGGGCTTCTGCCAGGAGGTCTTCCTCCAGACGCTCGTCCACGTCAGACATCCTGTCATCTAACTGGATGTCTTGCATCGCGACCGCGACTTCAGCATCCACCTGGATCTGAACTTGGGGGATCTCCTCTTGAGGCTGGGGAATCACTGCATCAGCTGATGCCTTAGGGAAAAGATACGCCCTCATCTTCTCACTTGGAAGATAAGGGCCAGAGGTGTTCTTTTGGAAGCCCCTTACCCAGGTACGAAGCTTCTCCCTAGCTATGTCCCTTGATTCCGCCGTCCTAGGGGAATCAAAGGCCTCAGAAATCAGGTTAGTGCACACAGTACATACCTGAGGGTCCCAATACCGGAGATCATCCTTGGAGACAGCGCATGCTGCGTGTCTCCTACAAAACTCATGTCCGCAGAGGTTCTTGCTGCGGACGTTGCAGAAAACACTTCCGCACTTCGGAGGGTCCTTCTGTAAAGAGAAGAAATTTTCATGAGTATCAAGTGAACTATGTATCACTGGATATGCATTGTATAGCATAACAATTCAGAAAGGAAAGACACACACTTGTGTTTCCCTCACAACCCAATGTTGCAGCCTTCCAGATAATAAAATCAAATGGTTAATCTCTTCTAGAGTAACCAATGCAAAGTTTCCAGAGGAAACAGGTGGAGCTCACACCTAAGCAATGATTTTAAAATCCTGGATAATAGACAGGAAAGAACTCACTTTCCTATCTGTAGGGCAACAGCAAAGGACTGTGCAAGAAAACACAAAAGTGTTAGAACACACAGTGCTGTACCAAAACCCATACTATAGTTTTGTTCTTGCTGTATATGTTATACTGAAGAATACTAGTACAGTATTGAAGGATACGTGCCGGCCAGCACCTGCCGGCCGGCACACACCATAACTAGCTTTAAAGTATACTACTTAACAGCTATAATGCGGCAGAACTCTGGTTCAAATGCATGTTCCGGCCGGCAGCAATTGCCGGCCGGCAACAGCCAATGTCGGCCGGCAATGGCTGCCGGCCGGCAACTACACAAGGTAGTACCCAGCTGCCGGCCACACTCTTGGTGACCGGCAGACAAGGGCTGACATTAGCCGGCCGGCAAAGGTACAGGACCGATGCCAGCCGGCAGCAAAAGAACCAGAGGACTACGACTGCCCGGCTGCCGGCCTCATAGGCCGGCAGCCGGGTCGGGTACAGCACTAGAAGAAAATAGGATGGATGCCGGGATAAGAGTGTACACTACCTCCAAGCCCGGCAATCCCAAAGAGTGCATATAAGGAAGGGGAGAATCTAATTCAGGCTTCCTGACCAATGCCGTCTGGCTCTACAGGCAGGCATGGATGAGGGACCAAGGGAGGTCCGGGCAGCATTCAAAATATAAGACCCTTGCCGGCCGGCAGCTCTGCCGGCCGGCAAGGGGCTGAGTCAATTCCACATCCTAACCTATTCTAGGTCCAGATGTAGAACGACGTACAGTACTGTAATGGCTAGGCCATTACGGAGATAGAGGGGGAAGGGATAAAAGAGGGTCCTATCAACCTTGCTTTAGTGACGGATCACCCGCAGCCAAGAAACTCGTCTTAGCCTAAGGGAGATCCAAGGGGGGAGCCCAGCAATACTTGCCAGCTCCCAGAGCACCAAAGCAAGGAAGGTGTTGCTACTCCCAGGGAAAGAAACTTATCCTCCCCCGAGAACAGCAACAAGGACTAGTCTGGTAGATCACAGAAGAAGGAATCATATCCACAGAAACCTTCGGTAGTGACCTAAGGAGGCTAAGCCACCTTTGTCTGTGTCAGGCCAGCGAGGGAGACTCTACCCCAAGCCAGACAAACACAGACTCAGACTAAAAAACTCTGTTGTTCTGTCCCTCTTTGAACCAGACTTACTGGAACAGGAAGGTAAAGTAACACCCCAGTATAGTTTTATCGAAAATTAATTCAGAAAAAACCACTTAGGGATAAGCCCAAGGCTTAAACAGAGGGAAAGGGATTGCATACCTTCTCTGAAGAAAAGAAAGCAACCGGGGAGAAAGTATACTAAGGCTCCATAAGCAACTTAGCCCAGGCACGTATCCTCCTATACTGTACTAGTATTCTTCAGTATAACATATACAGTAAGAAGAAAACTATAGTATGGGTTTTGGTACAGCACTGTGTGTTCTAACACTTTTGTGTTTTCTTGCACAGTCCTTTGCTGTTGCCCTACAGATAGGAAAGTGAGTTCTTTCCTGTCTATTATCCATGATTTTAAAATCATTTCTTAGGTGTGAGCTCCACCTGTTTCCTCTGGAAACTTTGCATTGGTTACTCTAGAAGAGATTAACCATTTGATTTTATTATCTGGAAGGCTGCAGCATTGGGTTGTGAGGGAAACACAAGTGTGTGTCTTTCCTTTCTGAATTGTTATGCTATACAATGCATATCCAGTGATACATAGTTCACTTGATACTCATGAAAATTTCTTCTCTTTACAGAAGGACCCTCCGAAGTGCGGAAGTGTTTTCTGCAACGTCCGCAGCAAGAACCTCTGCGGACATGAGTTTTGTAGGAGACACGCAGCATGCGCTGTCTCCAAGGATGATCTCCGGTATTGGGACCCTCAGGTATGTACTGTGTGCACTAACCTGATTACTGAGGCCTTTGATTCCCCTAGGACGGCGGAATCAAGGGATATAGCAAGGGGAAAGCTTCATACCTGGGTAAGGGGCTTCCAAAAGAACACCTCTGGCCCTTATCTTCCAAGTGAGAAGATGAGGGCGTATCTTTTCCCTAAGGCATCAGCTGATGCAGTGATTCCCCAGCCTCAAGAGGAGATCCCCCAAGTTCAGATCCAGGTGGATGCTGAAGTCGCGGTCGCGATGCAAGACATCCAGTTAGATGACAGGATGTCTGATGTGGACGAGCGTCTGGAGGAAGACCTCCTGGCAGAAGCCCAGGACGAAGTTCAAGCCCCAGACGTTGTAGAGGAAGAGGTCGACGAGGTGTCGGCTACTCCGGTTCAGATTCCGGAGCCTATTCCCTCAACATCGGCCGCTCTCCCAGTAGAGCTGGGACAGGCCCTCTCTTCTATTGTTGGAATGATCCAACAAATGCAGAAGGAGAATCAGGAGAAGGCGGCTGCAATGGAACTGCGGATGCAGTGCCTTGCAGAATCACATGGGCCCCAGAAAAAGCTCAATGTGAAAGACCTTCCCTTGTGCTCAGATGCTAACCCATGGAGGTATGCTGAGCACATGCCGATGACGACTGGAAAGATCGTCATCTCGGATAAGCTGGGCTCAGTTCCCCTGGAGGAGGTGGAATTCTGGCCCAGCAAGGCATCATATCCGGACTGTTATGTCCGGCTGATGAAGGAACCAGCTTCAAAGGAGGAGACAGAGCCGAAGGAGGTCATAGTGATGGACCATGCTAAGGCTCAAGCTCTACTTTCATCCTCGATGAAAGAGAGGGGCTTCTCTAACTCAAAGGTAGCTGCATTGAGCGAGAAGCTCCCTTCCCTTGTGTCCTCGCCTGCTAGAGCCTTCCCCTTTTTACAGAAAGGGTTTGCGGCTGTACTAAAAGCAGTCGAGGCCGGCAAGTCTTGCCCCTCCCTGGAGGAGTGTAAACCCTTGTCGCTGGCCCTGCCTATGGACCACAAAGACTGGAAGGATGTCCATCTTACGTTCTCAGTTGGAAAGTTGGAGGCTGATATTGCCGGACGTCAGTTCGGCGAGGACCTCCCTAAGCTGTCTGACTTTCTTTTGCGAAGAGAGTTCGAGACAAAAGAAAGACTGGCTGCCTCAATGTCTCTTCAGACTACTCTTGAGACGATGGCAAGTGACCCCAAGGTACATGAAATGTTCATGGTGGTGGCCAAGACTCATCTGGCCACAGTGACGAAGGACCTTTATGGCTTCGTCAAGGCAAGGAGAGCTTGTAGGGAGTTCGTGTTCACCTCGGCTACGGTGAGGCACGAGCCAAGGAAACTAATCTCCTCCAACCTTTGGGGAAAAGACCTTTTCCCTACCGACTTGGTCAAAGAAGTTGTTGATAAGGCCGCCTTGGAGAATAGAAACCTTCTCCAGAAGTGGGGCCTGGCTATCAAAAGAAAGTCTTCCCCAGATGAGGGTCCTCAACCAAAGTGGAAGACTATGAGGACTAGGCTACCGTCTCGGCCAGCCAAGCCTGTTAGACAGCAAGAGCAACTGAAATTGCCATTGCCTCCAGTGCCCCAGATCGTGGCACAAACCCCGACCACTTTTCAGTGGGTACCCCAGGCCGTGTCGACACAGTCCACGGCATTCACCCCAGCGTTCGAAGGGCAGTCTACTTCCTTTCGAGCAAAGCCTAGAGGAGCAGCCAGAGGCTCGTCTAGGCGCCCCTAAAAGGGAAGGGGATTCAGGGGTGGTCGTGGTCAGGGAGGCAAGACCTCAGGACGGCAGTCCAAGTGAGATGATACCGGTAGGAGGGAGACTTCTGAAATTTCGGGATCGGTGGACCTTCGATCCCTGGGCCCACAGCCTACTCGAGAATGGACTGGGCTGGAGCTGGTACAGCACTCCACCCCCGTGCCTTCGGTTTTTCCAACACTCCACCCCTGTTCTGGAGGAGTACGTTCAAGAACTGTTGGAGAAAAAAGGTGATCCGAAGGGTGAAGCCCATCAATTCCTAAGGGAGGCTGTTTTGTGTTCCCAAGAAAGACTCGGAAAAGCTCAGAGTCATTCTGGACTTGTCGCCACTCAACAAGTTCATAGTGAATTGCAAATTCAAAATGCTAACACTGCAACACATAAGGACCTTACTGCCCAAGAGGGCATATTCCGTCTCTATAGACTTGTCAGACGCCTATTGGCACATTCCAATCAGCCGTCGACTCTCCCCCTACCTAGGGTTCAGGCTACAACGAAGACTATACGCCTTCGGAGCCATGCCATTCGGGCTAAACATAGCCCCAAGGATTTTTACGAAGCTTGCGAGCGTAGCTCTCAAACAATTACGCCTAAAGGGAATTCAGGTAGTAGCCTACCTGGACGACTGGTTGGTGTGGGCAGCATCCGAGACAGAATGCTTGCAAGCTTCCAGTCAAGTGATCCAGTTCCTAGAGTACCTAGGCTTCAAGATCAACAGAAAAAAGTCTCGACTTTCTCCATCTCAAAAGTTCCAGTGGCTGGGAATCCACTGGGACCTTTTGTCACACTGTTTCTCCATCCCGGCGAAGAAAAGGAAGGAGATAGCGGGTTCTGTCAAGAGACTTCTAGATTCCGAAAGGATATCAAGACGCGAGCAGGAGAGGGTACTGGGCTCTCTCCAGTTTGCTTCGGTGACAGACCCAGTACTAAGAGCACAGCTAAAAGATGCAACCGGAGTTTGGAGAAGTTATGCATCAAACGCGCGAAGAGATCTGAGAAGACCAGTTCCGCTTCGGCTAAGTACTCTTCTCAGGCCTTGGTCCCAAGCCAGACATCTAAAGAAGTCGGTTCTTCTTCAGCCACCTCCCCCGTCGGTGACGATTCACTCAGACGCCTCGAAGGAGGGATGGGGAGGTCACTCTCATCGGAAAAAAGTCCAGGGGACTTGGTCCAAGCTATTCAAGACCTTTCACATAAACTTTCTAGAAGCTATGGCAGTGCTCCTTACCTTAAAGAAAGTCTCCCCGCATCACTCGATCCACATAAGGTTGGTGATGGACAGCCAGGTAGTTGTGAGATGTTTGAATCGACAAGGATCGAGGTCACCACCTCTCAACCAGGTGATGTTGGCCATCTTCCGATTGGCGGAAAAGAAGATGTGGTACCTGTCGGCAGTTCACCTTCAAGGAGTCCGCAATGTGACGGCGGACGCTCTATCCAGGTTCACACCGATAGAGTCGGAATGGTCCTTAGACGCAGGATCATTCTCCTTCATTCTGAATCAAATCCCAGAACTGCAGATAGACCTCTTTGCGACGAAAGACAACAAGAAGTTGCCCCTGTATGTGTCCCCGTACGAGGACCCCTTAGCGGAAGCAGTGGACGCGATGTCCCTCGACTGGAACAGATGGTCCAAGATTTATCTGTTCCCTCCTCACAACCTTCTGTTGAGGGTCCTCAACAAACTGAGATCCTTCAAGGGGGTAGCGGCAATAGTGGCCCACAAGTGGCCGAACAGCGTGTGGTTCCCCCTGGCATCGGAACTGCAGCTGAAGTTTGTACCGCTACCAGATCCAGTTCTGACCCAGCGAGTCCAGAAGTCAACTGTCTGCGCTTCATTACAGAAAACCCGGACCCTGCAGCTCATGATTTTCTCTCCCTAGCGGTGAGAAAGCGTTTCGGGATTTCGAAAGCCAGCATAGACTTCCTTGAGGAATATAAGTGCAAATCTACTAGAAGGCAATATGAGTCATCTTGGAGAAAATGGGTGGCCTTTTGTCAAGGCGAAGAATCCGCAGAAGATCTTGACAGACTTCTGCTTATCTTTCTTCATCCACCTCCATGGTCAAGGATTGGCAGCTAACACGATTTCAGCGTGTAAGTCTGCTTTGACAAGACCCATTCTATATGCCTTCCAGGTTGACCTAGGTAACGAGATCTTTAATAAAGTCCCGAAAGCCTGCGCTAGGCTCAGACCTTCAGCACCTCCAAAGCCCATTTCATGGTCTTTAGACAAGTTCTTCATTTCGCTTCTCTGTTGAACAATGAAGAGTGTGCGTTAAAGGATTTGCCACAAAAAGTTATTTTCCTATTTGCACTCGCGTCCGGGGCCAGGGATAGTGAGATTGTAGCCCTCTCGAGAGAGGCAGGTCGTGTTCAGTTCCTGGATGGGGGAGAACTGAACCTGTTTCCGGATCCTATGTTTCTCGCCAAGAATGAGTTACCCACCAACAGGTGGGGTCCCTGGAGAATCTGCCCTCTGAAAGAAGATGCATCTCTATGTCCAGTAGAATGCCTAAAGGTCTATCTTCATAGAACTTCAGACTTCAAGGGTGGTCAACTATTCAGGGGAGAAACATCAGGCTCAAATTTATCTCTGAATCAACTCAGAGCGAAAATCACATAATTTATTCGCAGAGCGGATCCTGACAGTACACCCGCAGGTCACGATCCGAGGAAAGTTGCCTCATCCTTAAATTTCTTTAATTGTATGGATTTTGAACATCTCCGTTCATACACTGGCTGGAAGTCTTCCAGAGTGTTCTTTCGCCACTATGCGAAGCAAGTAGAGGAACTAAAGAGATCTGTGGTAGCAGTGGGTCGCGGTGTTAACCCTACTGTTTAACTCTGCGAGGAACAGTGGTTTTAATTGGGACGATTAATTCCAGGGTGAGTGTGTAGTTACATACTGTACTACAAACTAAGTGAGGGCACTGTGTTGCCCATGTAGACTGTTCCATTTCCAAAGGTGAACCTAGCATAAGTACAGATATGTGTGCCGAGCGTTTCTAACGCTATTGTCATTGATTTGTAATACAGACTTTTATGACTTTGATACCTCGGTATCTTAAAAGTGGCATTTAATGTTTTTTCTTTCAGACAAACAAGTTCTGTTTACTATCATACTTATGCTTAAAGTTTTGGGTTATCCTCTTCTTATGTATATATATATATAATTGTGGTTAACCTGTCTATTTATTGCCTGTCAATAAACTGGTTCTTGAGAACCTTGCGTCTCCTTCACCTGTGTCAATTTTTTGGTATAATTGAGCATTCATTCTATGTACCTTATCTGGGATAATTCTAATAGAATTGTTCCTTTATGCAAGCTATGTTGCATTGGTTTTCCTCCTATGCGGATATAAAACCTTTGTCCAATACACGTATTGTGCGGAAAACTGGTCGATATTTCATATTGACGCAGTGGTTCTTCACAAACTATGCTTTACTTAATATAGGGCGAGACCACTATATTAGCTTGCCTGGTATTCATACATAGGTATATGTACTCTTCGAGACTTTTCCAGAGTCTAGTAGGACTCTTCCCTGTAGGGGGCAGGAAGCTCTAACATGGTTTATAGTTAGTTGAAAAGATGTATAACGGTAACATCTTAGGTCTCTAGGTCTAGTCGACCGGGAAAAATTACCTCCGGGGAGTACGGCACGTTCTGAGAATCCACAGATACAGTAATGCTCTGGTATACTTCCATCAGGACGACATGGCTTGAGCCCAAAAAACGGATTTTGAGCGAAGCGAAAAATCTATTTTTGGGTGAGATGGCCATGTCGTCCTGATGGACCCGCCCTTGCCTTTCTAAGAAAGGGCTGTAGGACCCCTCCCTACATACAGTATCTGTAGCACCTCGTGTACGCTACAAGGAATACAGATGGCGCCAGGATTGGCGCCAGGCACGCTTACGAATCGGGAGATAGGGCGCCTTGGGAGCGGCTCCCCCTTTTTCTTTCCCGAATTCGTTTCTTGCCAATTGCCCCCTGCGAGACGAATCTCTGTTCGGGATGCAGATTGCCATGTGGCGTGTCAAGAATACGTCCTCTGATATGTCGCGATATCCCTTTCACGAGGGATACTCGCTCCAGGAGTTAGAATTCTGGTACCTTAAGGTAAATTCTCTGGGAATATTGCCGTAGTTGTAATATACCCTAGGAAGCTACCCTATAGGAACTTCCATCAGGACGACATGGCCATCTCACCCAAAAATAGATTTTTCGCTTCGCTCAAAATCCGTTATATATATATATTATTATTATTATTATTATTATTATTATTATTATTATTATTACGGTTAGCGAATTATGTAAATTCCCGAGCTCCAAAACTCACCTATTTTTTTTTTATTGCATAAGTCTGATACATACGAGAATTACTCTGAGCTCTGGGAATGTTACGCAACTCCCAGACGGTAATATGTATGAACACTGAATATCCAAAGGTCTTATTACATTACACTCAAAACAAAACTGGGGGATTATATTTATGTGAACTATTCTAAATCCAACCTCCTACTTACTGTTCTTGGTCAGGAAATCGAGCAAAGTACTGGAGTAAGTATTGGTAATCGAAATAATGCACACTTTTACAAAAATAAATATATTTTATAAAAATAACAACAATTAAAAAAAAATTAACATAAAGAAACAAATCACTCGAAATTTAAATCTGAACTAGACCTCAGAATTATGACAAAGCATTTAATTTTGACAATTTTGACAATTAATGAAAAAAAAGTTAACACTTTAACACTCTATAGTCTAGTAGGAAGATAGGGTTCCCATGCACCCCCATGATACATTTTTTCAACTTGCATTTTTGCAATCCCTGGGGTGTCTGGGAACAGAATCCCCTTTGTTCCCATTCAAAAAAATTTCCCATGTGGGTCGTTTAGCTGTCTATTTGTCCGCCATCTTGGATTTCTTGAGATGTAAAAGTTAGGGGTAGGGGAAATATAAAGGACCTTTTCGTAAAGAAAGAAATTAGTTACAGGTACAAACTAGGTATCATTGGAAAGGGTATGAACAGCACTATCACAAGAACCCATCACTTATTCGGTCATGACATTGATGACGTCATCAGGGGTCAAAAGGTCACGTTAAAGGGGCACTATTCAAAATTCGGGCCCATCCAATTTGTTAACCATCCTGCACCTAACTGAGTAAATATTTTGGATTCTACTTTGCTTCAAAGAAAGTGTACATGAATAGGTAGTTTTTAAATCTAAAACAAATGAATTAACTAGAGTGTAACATTATTAACCCTTTCCACGAATAAAGCGAAAATATTGAAAAAATGATTTTTTAAATGAGATTAATGTGAAATTCCTGTTCGACACATCTTTGTTTTCTCTGCCTTTCTGTTATGGTAAAAGGCCTTATATGTTCCAATGAGTCCCGAAATACAGTCTATGTATAATTCCATTGGTATCTTCACTTGGTATTATCAGAATATGCATTTTCACACATATATATAGATAGAATGTCTGATAACGAGTTGCAATAACACGCAGGCCAAAAATGTATTAACTTGCAATATTATCATGACTGCCAAAAGTCTCAATGTTCATATTAATCTAATCTTCATTATCACTGAGAAGTTCTTCATTGTCACTGTTTTGGTCAGCCTGTTCTCCATCAGGGTCATTATCACACTGTTCCATCTCTTCCGTAGTCTTGTGAACTAAGTCTATCAAGGCAGGGGGAAGTACCGGGCTGCAAGACCACACTGGCTCCAGAACACCCTCATAATTTTGTTCCCAACCTTGTTCAGGATCATATGGCTTTGGAGACCAGAAGATTGGAATATCTGCTCACTTGTAGATAGCTAGGCGATGGTTCACTCGACGAATGTGTGGGATAAGGTTGTCTCGGCAAGGTGGCAAATGGGAGAGGTCAATCTTAGATTTTGTTATCAGTTGCTCATCGTCCCCTTGTCTTCGTAAGCCTGGTACTTGTCCAAAATGATGACAGTAGATGGATCATGCAAGGCATGATCAAGAGACTCACGACTGCAGTTCTCGACAGCACTGAGCAGGGCCACAGGGTTGGTGATATCTACACTCTCCTCTTCACTGAAGCGCTCTATCAACAACCGCTCCATTGCTTCACTGACAGTCTTCAGACAGAATAGAGCTTTGGCGTATGCCTTCCCTTTTAGCACACTCTTAAGACAGCCACTGGTTACAAGTCAAGCCTGAAGGAGGATTTCAGCGTAGCCAGAGCCCAGACATTTGTGACCAGTCAACATGCCTATATAGTTCATCACTGTGTGGAAGGGCCCCGGGGTTACCACATGGTTCTCGTATTCTTCAGGAAACTTCCAAATGAGGGGCAGTGCTTTCATGCAACCTCCAAGGTCAAAGGTGCTAAGAACATATTTCTGGCCGACCTCCAGCGTAGCATCTTCTGAACGCTTCATCAGCTCCCTGATCACGGAATATTCGGTGAACGGCTGATTGATCGGGTTGAAATAGTCAATGGTCGATTTCCGAGACGGTTTTTTGCCAGTAGCTGAGATGAAGCCACCAAATCCAGGGACAAGTTGCGTTTCTTTACCGTGTTTACTGCCAGTGACCATTCGCATTAGTAACCACAAACGGTACTTTTGGATGCACTCTGCATACAACTTATCGTTTGCGATGGGTGGACTGAACTTTGCTACTGGTGGAAACTTGGGCCCAACGCAACCATAAATATGAAGAGGGAGCAACGTTGCTGGGGTTTCAACTTCCAAACAACGAGTCCTATTCCGCTGCTTGAGTGGGAGAGTTCTATCTTTGTCGGCAATGTCAGCATTTGGTTTCACCTCCTGTATCATAATCCCTCCAGTGCTGTTCACCACGTTTGATCCATGGGCATTTGTAGTTATTTTGTTTAAGTTGTCCCACTCAACATGGAAAACTTCGTTGTCCTCACCAATAGCAATTTGGGGAGTGAGCGAAGAGGAAACATCGTCAATGGCTTCTGCCAGTGCTGTCTCAACTTCCAAGCCAAAGTCATAGGACTCACTGTGACCTAATCTATGGAGTACATTGGTGAGTTGCTTGCTTCTATACAGGTGTCGTATGGTGCTGCAAAGCAGAATGTGTTTAGGTAATTTCCAATCTCCGTTTGTCACAGCACGGCAGATGTCCTGGAAATGAAACCACTAGACATTAGACAGAAAATGGTTTACATTTTCATTACAGAATGTGGTAAAACTATATATCAAGATGGTAAAGCAAATGTGGTTAAATCTCACCTGAGCTATGGAAAGGACCAGATGTCGGCACTTTTCAGACTTTTCCACGACTACTTCATCCACCAGAAGAGTCGACAGGACCTTCATAAGTTCTGTTGGAAGGTATTCTTCTGATGCTCTGGTATCCAGCTCATCAGCTGTTGGAGGCCAAGGAAGTGGTTTTGACTCATGGAACATCCTCTGAACAGCAATGCGCAAGTGCAAGGCAACATCCTCAAACTTGTCTCTAGAACCAAGTCTATATGCATATGTCACTGCTTCCGCAACAGAGATGCTTTTGCTGTACACCAGGTTGAAGGTTATGCATCCCCTGTCCCCAGAAAAAACTTTTGTGAAAGCGATGCTCTCATTAATTTAGTGTCTTTGAAGTCGGGTCTTCAGCTTGTCACTTCTGAAATCTGGATTTGGAAATCCACAGCGTTCAAGTTCTTGGACGTATAAGTGGCGGAGTGTTCCAAGTTGCACGACCTCCTTCTGGCCAATAACTCTCTCACGTATAAAATCCAGAACTTTATTAAGCGAGCTTTGATGAGCTTCATGCTTTTCATCATGCTTGTCTTCAGTACTTCTGTTGGCTTGATAACGTAATTAATTCACATGTCTCAGTTTGAAAGAACTATGACAGGATTTATGGAAATGAGCCTCCCTTGCAAATAAATCTTCGCCTGCCACTTTGCGATGTAAACGATTGTCTCCCATTTCTAGGGCTTGGGATTCAATATGAGTCCAAGGTGCTTCCTTTCCCTTGAAAGATGCAAACTGGACACAACGTTCAGTCCTTCCAGAAACTTTAGTCTCAAGCTTTCCTCAGAAAATACACTCAGGTGGAAAAATGTTCTTGGAAGAGGTTGATGATTTACGAGAGGATCGAATTGTTGAAGGTTCATCGTCTAGCACAACACATTTCAAACGATCCTGATGTTTGGTAAAGGCCTGATAGCAACCCCGGTGATAGCCTGTCATTTCCAAGTCCAAACCATCAAGACTGTCTGGAATTAACTTACACACAGCTTCCATACGAGCGGGTGAATCATGTGACTGAAGGAGCCGTTTCTTACGAAGATTATGTAACATCTCAAGTTTTTCCTAGGGAGTACCCTTTATATTCTGTAGTGGTATAAATTCACCTTGCTGTATGCCACTCACATGTAAAATGCATACAGAATGAGGCATCTGCAGTTCCTCCAAATTGCAACCATGATCAGTTCGGCGTTTCTTTGCCTTTGACATGATAAAGCCACCACCATCACCAGTTAACTACAACGAAGCATGCACTGCCACCACCACTGCACTAATTTATTCTGTCTGAAGACTGTCAGTGAAGCAATGGAGCGGTTGTTGATAGAGCCCTTCAGTGAAGAGGAGAATGTAGATATCACCAACCCTGTGGCCCTGCTCAGTGCTGTCGAGAACTGCAGTCGTGAGTCTCTTGATCATGCCTTGCATGATCCATCTACTGTCATCATTTTGGACAAGTACCAGGCTTACGAAGACAAGGGGACGATGAGCAACTGATAACAAAATCTAAGATTGACCTCTCCCATTTGCCACCTTGCCGAGACAACCTTATCCCACACATTCGTCGAGTGAACCATCGCCTAGCTATCTACAAGTGAGCAGATATTCCAATCTTCTGGTCTCCAAAGCCATATGATCCTGAACAAGGTTGGGAACAAAATTATGAGGGTGTTCTGGAGCCAGTGTGGTCTTGCAGCCCGGTACTTCCCCCTGCCTTGATAGACTTAGTTCACAATACTACGGAAGAGATGGAACAGTGGGATAATGACCCTGATGGAGAACAGGCTGACCAAAACAGTGACAATGAAGAACTTCTCAGTGATAATGAAGATTAGATTAATATGAACATTGAGACTTTTGGCAGTCATGATAATATTGCAAGTTAATACATTTTTGGCCTGCGTGTTATAGCAACTCGTTATCAGACATTCTATCTATATATATATGTGTAATGCATATTCTGATAATACCAAGTGAAGATACCAATGGAATTATACATAGACTGTATTTCGGGACTCATTGGAACATATAAGGCCTTTTACCATAACAGAAAGGCAGAGAAAACAAAGATGTGTCGAACAGGAATTTCACATTAATCTCATTTAAAAAATCATTTTTTCAATATTTTCGTTTTATTCTTGGAAAGGGTTAATAATGTTACACTCTAGTTAATTCATTTGTTTTAGATTTAAAAACTACCTATTCATGTACACTTTCTTTGAGGCAAAGTAGAATCCAAAATATTTACTCAGGTGCAGGATGGTTAACAAATTGGATGGGCCCGAATTTTGACTAGTACCCCTTTAACGTGACCTTTTGACCCCTGATGACGTCATCAATGTCATGACCGAATAAGTGATGGGTTCTTGTGATAGTGCTGTTCATACCCTTTCCAATGATACCTAGTTTGTACCTGTAACTAATTTCTTTCTTTACGAAAAGGTCCTTTATATTTCCCCTACCCCTAACTTTTACATCTCAAGAAATCTAAGATGGCGGACAAATAGACAGCTAAACGACCCACATGGGACATTTTTTTGAATGGGAACAAAGGGGATTCTGTTCCCAGACACCCCAGGGATTGCAAAAATGCAAGTTAAAAAAATGCATCATGGGGGTGCATGGGAACCCAATCTTCCTACTAGACTACTAATGAATAAACAATAATGAAATTTACATACACACAATTGTTACACTTATGTCTTTTGAGTCACCCAAGGTTACAGAATGGTTGAAAAAATTTATTTTCAATGTACAGTACTTCACTTTTAATCTAACTATACAGGGCCAGTTACAAAATAATCTTCAATGTAAATTACATGTATTACTCGCTTCAATTTTTTTATACACAGATACGAAAATATATCAATGTTTCACAAACACTGTACACTTTTGAGAAAAAACACTATTCACTTTTGAGAAAAGACATTAGCTGGAGAAGCGCTTGAGAGAGAGCTGGCAGAACGATGGCTTTCGTAATTAGGCTGGAATTCTCTGTCTGTCTCCTATGCATTGCTAGGCCCTATATATATATTGAATTAATTTGTCTGAAAATTTCTAATAAATCATTCTCGTAGCGTGGGGGCATGGCTCTAGCATCGTAAGGTTGCCAACTTAGTAATTTGAATTAGGGGTACTAACGTTGCTTGCGAGGCAACTCTCTCTCAGCTAACTCCACCCACATCCTTTCGTAACATTAAATGAAAGAATAAACTTAGTCTAGAATTTTCATGTCTCTTCCAACCACGTGGAAACATAAAAATTATGTAATCCCTATTGCTCATACCTCGTGTGTGTGTGTCATACAGCATACCTTTAATATTACATAAGACTTCGTAACAAAACTACGGAAATAAAAAGTTAATTCTTAGAAAATAACGTAAATTTACATATACTGAACTGAATGAAAATACAATTAAAGGAATGACGACAGTCTTATGTAATTTACATACATTACTTAATCCTACGTGAGTGGAACTAACCTTACGAGCTAGCTATACATCTCTTAAATACACAAATAAGATATGTGAATAAACTATTTATACTCTCATGAAGACCAGCTTCGTAAGAACATATATATATATATATATATATATATATATATATATATATATATATATATATATATATATATATATATATATATATACGTATGGCATATTTTTTTATCATTTCTTAACTTATTAGAAATATCTTCATGATGAATATTACATCAACGCTAATATGTTACAGGAAATCAGTTTCCATACAGTTCGTCTAATCATTAGGTATAATGCGAAATCGTTGTAGCTCTTTCTGTGTGTGTGTGTGTGTGTGTGCGTGCTCGCTCTAGCAATCGCATACGGGTAGTTCATTTTTAAAGCTTCATTAATTATAGGTAGTAGGTTGGCCAGGGCACCAGTCGCCCGTTGAAATACTACCACTAGAGAGGTATTGGATCCTTTGACTGGCCAGACAGTAATGCATTGGATCCCTCTCTCTGGTCACGGCTTATTTTTTCTTTGCCTACACTTACACAGAATAGTTTGGCCTATTCTTTACATATTCTCGTCTTTCCTCATACACCTGACAACAATGAGATACTTAACACTTCTTCACCCAAGGGGTTAATTACTGTACTGCAATTTGTTCTGTGTACTATCCTCTTGGTAAGGGTAGAAGAGACTCTTTAGTTGTGGTAAGCAGCTCTTCTAGGAGAAGGACACTCCAAAATTAAACCACTGTTCTCTTGTCTTGGGTAGTGCCATAGCCTCTGTACCATGGTCTTCCACTATCTTGGGTTGGAGTTCTCTTGCTTGAGGGTACACTCAGGCACACTATTCTATCTTATTTATTTATTTTTTTTTCTTCCTCTTGTTTTTTTTTAAATGGTGTGTTGGGCAGGCTTAATAGAAGGGCCATGGATGCCTGGTGGTTTATCAAGAGGTTGTCTTTACCTTTTTCTGATTATTTTTCTTCTCAAAACCATCCCTACTGTCCTCCCTTCAGTTGAAGTGGCTATCCTGGAGGGTATTTAGCCTTGCATGGTGTATCGGCTCCTCTATGTTGACCAGTTTTTCCGACTTTTTACTATAGTCTATGGGTATCATCAATCACTTTGTTTATAATTCTGTACGTATTGTTTTTGTTATAATTCTTGTTGATCTAGTTTTTAAGTATGATGTCTCTTTTTTTATTTCTATTAATTCTTATGCAGTCTGGAGACATTGAGCGAAATCTGGGACCAGTACGTCCTAGATTTCGTCAATGTCGTCTTCTCTATTGCAATATTCGTGGTCTTCATGCAAATATCCAAGACCTTACAGTTGCGTCCAGACAGTATGATATTCTTTTGTGCTCAGAAACTTTGGTTTCTAATATGAGGCACTCATCTGAGCTCCTTATAACTGGTTTTAAGAAGCCAATAATGTTGAAACGTGATGCCATCCCTAGGGCCAGGGGAATGGCGGTGTATGTTAGGACCGAGTACCCTGCTTCTCATAAGTCCTGCTATCAATGTGGATGTCATGAGATTCAGGTAATAAAAGTTTGTGGCAGGCATAACAACTTTTATTTGTGTTCGATCTACCGGAATCCAGACATAGATGATTCTATCTTTGATTGTCTTCTTACCATTATGGCTAACATACAAGAAGATAATAGAAAGGCTTCTTTTGTCATTTTTGGTGATTTTAATGCTCACCATAGGGAGTGGTTAAGTTCTATCTCTCCTACCGATCGCCATGGCTTAAGAGCTTTAGACTTTGTCTTGGAATCAGGCTGTGAGCAAATTATAAATGAAGCTACTCACAGGTGTGGTAATTGCTTGGACCTCGTATACACTGACTCCCCTGGCGTTATAACTAGTAAGGTTGGTTCTTCAGTCGGGACATCTGATCATGCCTTGATTTCATTATTAGTGAAGACTGAGCAGCCTGTCCCTGATATATCATATTCTTGTAAAATCTATATGAAATCACAAGCAGACTGGAATGGGATTTTACATGATCTTTTGTGCTTGAATTGGTCACAATTATATAATAGTGTAGATCCTGTTGTCCCCTTTGAATGAGAATCTAGTCAACATAATTGATAGGCGTATCCCTTCTCGTGTGCTAAGGTACCGAGTGAAGGACAAACCGTGGTTCAATGATGATTGTAGACGTGCTTATTTGGATAAATAGGAGGCCTATCATCTTTGGAAGGGTAACAGATCAGATTTGACCTGGAACAACTATACTCAGCTTCGAGCTTTTGCTCAGAGAGTTTATGCCTCAACTGAAAAGGAGTACAATTTAACCATAAAAGAAACACTTTCTGGTACAACTCAGGAACATAAATGGCGGTCTACCCTTAAATCTGCACTCTTTGGTGTAGATGCGACAGTTCCTCCTTTACTTAAACCAGATGGCTCAGTCACTTACTGTCCAAAGGAAAAGGCAACCCTTTTGGCTGATGTTTTTGACAGTAAACCGAGTAATGAAAAACTTGAACTTCCTCATTCCTGTTTTCCTGAGGCTAAACTAACTAGTTTAGCTTTTCGATCTCGTGAGATTAAAGCTCTGTTGGTGGACCTTGATGCTTATGGAGGTGTAGACCCAAATGGTATTTTTCCTTTGTTTTTTATAAAGACAGCAGATTTCTTAGCTCCAAAGTTATCTGTTATTTTGCACAAGTTAGCAAGAAGAGGAGCTTTTAGCACTAGTTGGAGAATTGGTAATGTTACTCCTCTATGTATATGTGTTTGTGGTAGCTCAAATCCCACTGATTACCGCCCAATTTCCATAACTCCCATATTATCTAAAGTTTTTGAACGTCTTCTGGCTAAACGTCTTAATAGGTTTGCTGAAGGTAATCATCTACTCCCTAGTTTGCAATTTGGTTTTTGTAAAGGCCTTGGAGCATGTGATGCCCTTCTCACAATCTCCAATGCTGTACAGAAATCCCTTGATTGTGGTCGGGAAGTTCGTATGATTGGCCTTGATTTTAGTGCTGCCTTTGACCGTGTTAATCATGAGGCCCTTGTTTTCAAACTGAAACAGTTGGGAGTGGGTGGGTCGTTTCTTAGCATTATTATTGATTTTTTAAGTAATAGATCTCAAAGAGTTGTTGTTGATGGGCACCATAGTGATTATAGGAATGTGATATCTGGTGTTCCACAGGGTAGTGTTCTTGGCCCATTACTTTTCATACTATATACACATGACATGTGGTTTGGCCTAGAAAACAAGCTTGTTGCATATGCAGATGATGCTACTCTCTTTCCATCAATTCCATCCCCTGAATGTAGATCTAGGGTTGGTGAATCCCTTAATAGAGATTTAGCTAGAATTAGTGCATGGTGCAAATTATGGGGTATGAAGTAGAATCCTAACAAAACTCAAAGTATGATTGTAAGTAGGTTAAGGACGGTGGCTCCTCAACATCCGGATCTCAGTATTGAAAATGTTTCTTTAAATATGTATGACTCTTTCAAAATTTTAGGTGTGATTCTCGACAGTAAATTTACTTTTGAGAAACATATAAGGTCTGTATCTTCTTCAATTGCAAAAAAAATAGGCTTATTAAGAAAGTCTTTCAAGATTTTCGGTGATCAATCTATTCTGAAGAAGTGTTTTAATTCTTTCATTCTACCTTGTTTTGAGTATTGTTCTCCTGTCTGGTGTTCAGCTGCTGATTCTCATCTAAATGTGTTGGACAGAAACTTACGGTCTATTAAATTTCTTATTCCTGATCTAGATATTAATCTCTGGCACCGTCGTTCAATTAATTCATTATGCATGTTGCAAAAGATTTTTCATAACTCTGACCATCCTTTACATTCAGATCTCCCTGGACAATTCCATCCTGTTCGTAATACTAGGCAGGCAGTTAATTCTAATAGCCAGGCCTTCTCCATCACGAGGCTCAATACTACGCAGTACTCTAGAAGTTTTATTCCAGCTGTTACCAAGTTGTGGAATGATCTTCCTAATCAGGTGGTTGAATCAGTAGAACTTCAAAAGTTCAAAGTTGGAGCAAATGCTTTTTTGTTGACCAGGCGGACATGAGTCTTTTTATAGTTTATTTATGACATATTTGTTTTTGATGTTGTTAATAGTTTATATATGACATGTCTGTTTTGACTTTGTTACTTATTTTAGAATGATTTCTTGTTAATTGGTTCTCTTCATTTATTTATTTTCTTATTTCCTTTCCTCACTGGGCTATTTTTCCCTGTTGGAGCCCCTGGGCTTATAGCATCTTGCTTTTCTAACTAGGGTTGTAGCTTGGATAGTAATGATATAATAATAATAATATATATATATATATATATATATATATATATATATATATATATATATATATATATATATGTAAATAATAATATATATATATATATATATATATATATATATATATATATATATATATATATATATATATATATATATATATATATATATATATATATATATATATATATATATATATATATATATATATATATATATATATGTGTGTATATATATATATATATATATATATATATATATGTGTGTGTGTGTGTATATATATATATACATATATATATATATGTGTGTGTGTGTGTGGGTGTATATATATATATATGCGTGGTCCGACTTTTGCTGGCAAAACAAATGAGCGCCTACAGTTGAGCGCCGACAATTACTCGCACGAAAATTTAGAACAAAAGACAAACACGCACACACATACATGCATACACACTATGTGTATCTATTTATTATCTGTATCTATCTATCTATCTAAATATCTATCTACAGTATGTCACTCGATAACTGTTGTTAGTTTAGTAAAAAAAAATTTGTTTACTTTGGAAAATTGGTTTATTATTTGTTTATCATCGTTAAAATTCCTTAAAATCTTTTGTTTACATCGTTAACTTGTTTGGTTACTATCGTTAACTTTCATTTTGTGTGCGTATCGTTTGGTTATTAGTTTATCTTTAAAATTATTCTTATGTTTGAAATTTTAACAAAACTTTCTAAAAGAGTAATACCTTTGATTTATTTTAGTTCAAAGTACCCTCGCTATGGAAAAGGTAACATCATCCAAAGGAAAAGATAATATATTGCACGAAGGCTTCTGTTACAGACTTGACAGAGTGCTTAAGGGTGGGAAAGAGTCATAGTGTTGTGTAGACCGGAAGTGCAAAGGAAGGATATTTGTTATTGGAGATGAATGCACATCTGCCAGTGAGCACGATCATGTGCCGGATCCTTCAAAGTCTGAGTGTAGATTATCAATGATGCAACTTTGTGAAAGAGCTGCAACATCGAATGATCCACCAAGGCGACTCATTCAAGAGGCACAACTTAATTTGCGTCCATAAGTAGTTGCTATTCTTTCAAAGTACCAATCCTTTCAGCGAACAGTTGAAAGACAACGGAAAGCCAAAGGAATACCTCTCTCGGCTTCAAGTTACGTAGGAGAAATAGATATACCTCAAGAGCTTGTTTGCACGTATGATGGAGAAAATTTTCTTGCATATGACTCCGGTAGTGATAATCCCGATAGATATTCTATATTTGCTACTCAAAATTTGAAATTGATGAAAGAAAATAAGCACTGGATGGGAGATGGAACGTTCAAAATAGCTCCTCAGCTATTCTATCAGCTATATGTGACTTACATCATTTATAAAGGAATCGTGCTTCCAGTGGTTTATATTCTCCTTCAGAGGAAGTCAGAAGAAGCATATAACCGTGCACTGACGCAACTACATTTCATGGATACCGAGATTGTTCCAGCTTCCATATCGTGCGACTATGAAAAAAGCATTTCCTAAAGCTCTTCTTTCTGTCTTCAGAAACGCTGAGGTGTTTGGGTATTTCTTCCATTTATCTCAGGCCGTAGGGAGAAAAATACAAGACTTAGGATTGGCCAATCTATACCGTAACAATGAAGAAATACGAAAATGTACAAAAGTTCTAGTGGCCTTTGCGTTCGTTCCCCACACTGATATTAAAAATGTTATTGAATCGCTACAAGATATAATCCCCGGCGACTTAGATGATTTGGTATTTTACTTCGAAGATACTTGGATAGGAAGACTTTGTAGGAGAGGAAGAAGGAGAGATGCTGTTTCCCCCTCGTGTTTGGAGTATTTACGAACGTGTCGTCAATGAACATCCACGTACAAATAATTCGTTAGAGGGGTGGCATCGAGCAATGCAGCAGTCAATAGGGCATATGCACCCTACAATATACAAATTCATAGAAATTTTAAGAATAGAACAAAATCACACCTCAACCAAATTTATCAGAATAAACTGTGGGCGGCATGAACCTGTAAAACATAAAAAATATGAACGAGTAAACAATGCTATAATTAAAATTGTTAGTGAGTATTCTTCAAGAGAGCCATTAGATTATCTGCGTTCCATTTCATATAATCTCACCCTACAAAAGTAGTTATATTCTATTTACAAATTTAAGCTGTCGCACTTTTCTTTTTCATATCTATTTTCTTATGTGTATATATATATATATACATATATATATATATGTATATATATATATATATATGTATATATATATATATATATACATATATATATATATATGTATATATATATATATGTATATATATACATACATATATATATATATATATATATATATATATATATATATATATATGTATATGTATATATATATATACATATATATATATATATATATATGTATATATATATATATATATATACATTCATTTATCTATTTAGCTACATGCCATAGCAAATAAAGATTAAAATTGTTTCTTCTTCCTTTATATCCAACCCCTTGTAACAGTGAGTACTAAACGCCTATAATGTCAATACAAAAAATAAGGAGAGGATTGAATTTTGAAATTTTGGCGCTCAAATGTCGGCGCTCAAATGTTAGTGCACGCATTTTTCTTGCGATCAATTGTCGGCGCTCAACTGTTGGTGCTCATTTGTCTTGCGCTCAAAAGTCGGTGCACCGTATATATGCATTTTTGGGCTCAAGCCATGTCGTCCTGATGGAAGGTTCCTATAAGTAGCTTCAAAGGGATATTTGAACTACAGTGATATTCCCAGAGAATTTACCTTTAGGTCTCCAGAATTTTAATTCCTGGCGCGAATATTCTTAAATTTTCTCTTAAGGATATCGCATAATCAGGGGACGTATGCTTGATACGACACGTAGCAATCTTCACCCCGAATAGCGTTTTTGCCTCAAGGGGGAAGAGTGGCAAATTTGGAAGGGGACCCGTTATCAAGGTTACCCTATTTCCCATACTACTATTGAGTATCTAGATGGCGCCATATTCAAGATGGCGGTTATTCCTATTTTTATAGCGATTTCGCTCGGTGGTGTTCCCTGTTGATCTGACGTTTTTGATCGATTTTGCGAGGATTATTATGTAATCTCCAGCTTCTTTTGCCTCTGGAAAGTTGAGTATTGATTCTTTACAGTGTATATATTTTTAGCTCCAGTTTCACAGTGAAATTAGAGTAATTTATTGTGCTTAGGAGCTAGGCCTGTTACCGGAGGCGCCATGGGCGCTGTCGTTCGTTATGCGTGTGTTATTTAGTTTAGCAGAATGACTTCCCTGTTGAAATAGCATTGATAAATTATGAAAGCTATTTAGGCATAATTATACTAGTAAAGATATTTATGGTATGTATAATTTTCCTCTTTCTTTTTCGATCGTATACGTTAGAGTTTCAGTGATTTAGGTAACCGAGATCTCATCTTGCCTAGGCTACCTAGCCTAGGCGATGTAGTATACTTTCAGACATTTCCCCGTTTACCCTTGTGTATTGTTTTATTGATTCTAAGGGAGATAGTACATCTCCTAGAATTATATAACTCGATACTGGTCTCCTGTGGAGAGTTAAGGGTAATCCCTCTTTCCCTTTGAGCGCCGCCACAGGCGGCAACCCTTTCTGGTCTTGCCATAGAGTAGTTCACTCCGGCTTGACTAGACTAGGGTATTTCTGTCTCCCACCTTTGCCGGCAAGTGTCCGGCTTTGGTTTTTGACAAACTCTCAGAGTATTCAGTCTTTCTGCCGGCGGCAGAGCGGCTGGGTGAGTAGTCCCTCCCATGCCTGACATAGGAGGCTAAGCCTCCCTAAACCGCACCTGGAGTGGTGGTATGATGCCGCCACCTTCTCCCTGCGGTTTACAAGACTAGTCCTGTGCTGGTAGACCCTAGGCTGAAGAATAGACATTCTTCTGCCGCCTAGGATGGCGCTGGCACCGAAACGATGTTTCTCCCTTGTTGAGAGGGGGCGTCAAACCTGCCAGCCCCTCCTAACACTATTTTGGCAGACCCTAGGTTGAAGAATAGACATTCTTCTGCCACCTAGGATGGCACCGATGCTGAAACAGAGTTTCTCCCTTGTGTAGTGGGGGCGGCAACATTTCCGCCGCCTTCTTCACTTTATACAGGACCCTTTTCCCTGCCCCTCTCTGTCCCTTTTTTCTATGGCCGTTGTCCTGCAATCTCACCGCTTTCCGGCAGGTTATGGGGCCGGCCAGGCTACTTCATAGCAGCTGTTTAGTCACTCAGCTTTCCCTTATGGACAAGGTTCCAGGAAGGCTGTGCCAGCCATGACAGTTGCCGGTGGGAGAGCCTTCTTTTTCCATAGCCGTCGTCCTGCAATCTCACCGCTTGCCGGCGGGTTGTGGGGCCGGCCGGGCTCCTTATGGACAAGGATCTGGGAAGGTTGTGACGGCCATGACGGCTGCCAGTGGGAGACCCTTCTGTCACCAAGGTTCTTCAGTCCTCCCTTGGACTGCCGTCCACAAGTTCTGTAATCCGGGGTGCTGCCGGCTGGGCTGGCGCCGACAGGTACTTATTCAGTCGGCAGCCATATGCCGGCCGGACTATGTCGGCAACGGTCCTTGTGGTAGGATGGAAGCCTGAATGATGCATTCTCCCCTACCATTTGAACCTTCTTTCTGGAGGAAGGCAGTAAGTTATATACTTATATCCTTATTTAGTGTAAACACACATAGTAATAAGGCAGTCCTTCACTCCATGCTTTCTCTCTCTCTATCAGCTAGCGTCGCCAGGTTCGAACCCGGCCGGCAGCATGCCGGCCAGGCCGGCTCCGTTAGGTACTTACTAGCCAGCCGGACTGTGCCATCAGGGACTAGCTATGCCGGCTGAATTACAGTATATGATTATACAGTAGTCAGTATTTTTTCAGTAGAGTATATACTGCAGATAGAAAACTACTGTATATATTATAAAGTAGTTATTTTCCATCATATCTTGTGTATCCTTGCCCAGTCTTTTGCTGAGACCAATCCTATATTGAAAGAATAGAATGCCTTCAATACTCTGATTAGAAATCAGTTTAAATTTTACACTACAATATTAAATGATTTAGAAGGGCCAGTGGTAGTACACTTTCTATCCTTAAAGGTTAGAACCCTTATCTTTGAGCTTCCCTGATCAGGAAACTCTATGGTTTTAATATTGGAAGGGAAGGTCATAGCAATTGGCTGAGTGGGTTCTTCCACAAGTATGTGTCTTTTCTATTACTAGTCCAGTCGGCGATATGCCGTCTGGACCGGGCCGCCAGGTGGTAGCCATGTCGGCAATACATCGACTGTACTACAGCATATAATTATACAGTAGCCAGTATATTTGCAATATAGTATATACTGCAAACAGAAAACTATAGTATTATTATACAGTAGTTAATTTCTAACACATCTTGTGTACCCTTATACAGGCTTTTGCTGAGACCGAACCTATATTGAAAGAATAGGATTCCTTCAATACTCTGATTAGTAATCAGTTAATACTTACCCCACAATATTAGAAGGGTCAGTGGCAGTGTACACTTCTTCTATCCCTAGAGGTTAGAACCCTTTTCTTTTGAGTTGCCCTGGTAAAGGAAACTCTTTATTTTTAATATTGGGGGGAGTTACAGTGATTGGATGGGAGGGATACACAAGTATGTGGCTTTCCCTATCTCTTTCTAGCTTACTATCCTAAGCTATAATAATTAAAATATGAGTAGTTACATATTTGTTTATCATGTGAGATAAACAATCGTATACTCATTTTGTTTTCCTTTCTTTACAGGAGGAACCCCAGATGAAATGCGATGCAGTCTTCTGTAATACTAGGAGTAAGTACTTTTACGGTCATAAAGCATGCAGGTCTCATGCCCCCTGCAATATTATTATCGAATCCCTGCAATATTTGGACCCCCGAGTCTGCAATATCTGCCGGACCTTAGTGACCGAAGATTTTGATGACCCCAAGTCAATGGAGTCTAGGGATGCGGCACATAAAAAACTACGCAAATGGGTAAGAGGATTTCAGAAGAACTCTACGGGACCATACCTACCTAACGATAAGATGCGTAGCTTACTGTTCCCAAAAGCGAGTAGTGAAATGGTGGTGCCCTAAGCACGACTCGCACCTCCCTGCATCCAGATTGCCATCGAGACAGAGGGCAGGAAGGCACCTCTGGAAGAAGATGACGATGTCGTGTCGGAATTCCTTCCGTCTGTGCCGGCCCTGGAGCCATTATCCTCGACGTCCTCACCTTCTACCCCTCTATTAGACAAAATGAGCCAGACGCTGGGCCATCTTATGGGTCTAATGGAGAACATTCGCAAACGAGGCGAAACAAAGGAAGCGATATTCAAGAGGGAGCTCCATGAAGCTCCACTCATCGCCTCCCGAGGGTCATTAAAATGACCCAGAGACCAAGACCTCCCGACATGCTCCAAAATCAATCCCTGGATGTATGTGGAGCTTATGCCGATTTGGAAGGCAAACTCTACATCTCAGAGAAGATGGGAGCTGTCCCTGTAGACGAAATCCAGTTTTGGCCAAGCTTTAACGCTTTCCCTGATTGCTTCATTCGACTGAAGCATGAACCAACGTCAGAAAAAGTGACGAAATTGAAGGAAGTCATGGTTTTCGACCACGATAAGGCACAGGCTCTCTTGTCAAGTAGCGTGAGAAAAGTGGGTTACTCGGTGTCGAAAGTGTCCGCCTTGAGCAAGAAACACCCTACCTTTCTTGCTCCTGCTTCAATAACATTCCCCTTTACGTGGAAGGCATTTAAATCTGTTGCCAAGGCAGTGGAGCCAGGTAAACCATGCCTTACACTTGAGGAGTGTAGGCCTCTGTCACTAGCCTTGCCCATGCAGGAGAAGGAATGGAAGGAAGTCCACCTATCCTTCTCAGTAGGGGAACTGGACGCGGACATCGCTGGACGACAGTTTAGTGAGAATCTCCCTAAATTTTCTGAGTTTCTCTTGTGCAAGGAACAAGAGACAAAGAAGAGACTTGCGGCCTCTTTATCCCTACAAAACTGCATAGAGATGAGTGCAGCCCAACGAAGTACCCCAGACATGCTCATGGTCCTGGCCAAAATGCATATGGCCACCTTAGTAAAAGACCTATATGCTTTTATGAAGGCTAGGAGAACCTGTAGAGAGTTCGTGTTCGCTGCTGCAACAGTGAAACATAAACCCAGGAAACTGATATCTTCCAACATCTGGGGTAAAGACCTCTTTCCAAACGAGTAGTTAAAGAGGTAGTCGAGAAAGCCACCACGGAGAATATGAACCTTTTCCAGAAGTGGGGCATCTCTTCAAAGAGGAAGTCTTCCCTGGATGTGGGTCCTAAACCTAAAAGGAAGACGAAGAAGTCTAGACTTTTTCCTCGGTCTGCTTAACAACATCCCACAGTTTCTATGCCCGCGGTGCCCCAGGTAGGCGGTCGAGGAAGTAAAGCCTTTGATCAATCGAAGCAAGGAGACGCTTCCGGTAGGAGGGAGGCTCCAACAATTTCAGGATCGTTGGACCTTCGATCCTTGGGCCTAAGGCCTAATCAAAATTGGACTAGGATGGAAACTAGACATGTCTCCACTAGCATTTCCTCAACTCTTCCAACACTTCAACCCCGTATTAGAAGAGTATACCCTATAGCTCCTGAGCATACAGGTTATAAGGAAAGCGAAGTCCATCAAATTCCAGGGAAGGCTGTTTTGTGTTCCCAAGAAGGACTCAAGAAAACTCAAAGTCATTCTGGACTTGTCGCCACTCAACAAGTTCATAAGAAACAGCAAGTTCAGGATGTTAATCCTTCTACACATAAGGACCCTATTACAAAAAGGGGCGTTCACAGTTTCGATAGACCTGACAAATGCCTATCGGCATCTTCTAGTCAGTCGCCACCTCTCCTCCTACCTAGGATTCAAATTACAGAAGATCAAGTATGTTCTAAGAGCCATACTCTTTGGACTGAACATAGTCCCAAGAATCTTCAAGAAATTGGCAAACGTAGTCGTGCAACAACCACACCTAGAAACTGTTCAGGTAACAAAGTACCTGGATGACTGGCTGGTGCGGACAGCACCCGAAGCGGCTGGTCTGCAAGCATCCAAAGAAGTAACGTTCCTGGAACATCTGGGATGCAAAATCAATTTCAAGAAGTCTCGACTCTCTCCAGCTCAAAGGTTTCAATGGCTGGAAAACCATTGGAACCTGAGGTCACATTATCTCTCCTTTCCCTTAGGGAAGAAGGAGATCGCAGGGTCGGTCAAGAGACTACTGTAATCTGACAGGATTTCAATACACTAGCAGGAAAGAGTAATGAACTTTCTCCAGTTCGCAGCAGTGACAGACCCAGTGCTGAGAGCACAGCTGAAAGATGCGTCAGGAGTCTGGAGAAGATACGCATCAAACGCTCGAAGAGATTTAAAATGACCGATATCGGCCTTACTTTGATCACTTCTCAGCCCATGGTCGAAGGCCAAAATCCTAATGAGGAACGTGCCCTTGCAACCACCTCTACCATCGAAGATCATCCACATGGATGCCTCGACGGAAGAAGGGAGATTTCCCTTCCATCAAAGGAAAGTCCAAAGGACTTGGTCATCTCTGTTCAAGGCCCTTTTCATCTACATTTTGGAAGCCATGGCAGTCCTGTTGACATTGGGAAAGCTCTCCCCACGCAGGTCAGCCCTCATCAGGCTGATCTTCGATAGTGAGATATCTGAACCGACAAGGCTCGAGATCATCCCATATAATCCATGTGATATTAGCCATCCCTTGCCTAAAGAGATGGCACCTATCAGCAGTTCACTTATGAGTGATCCGCAATGTGACAGCGGATGCTCTACTCAGGCTCAAGCCGAAGGAGTCAGAATGGTCCCGAGACGCAGACTCATTCTCTTCCAGCTTGGAACAAGTCCCGGAACTGCAGATCGACCTCTTCGTGACGAGCGTCATCAAGAAACTACCTCAATATGTAGCCCCATACGAGGACCCTCTAGAGGAGATAGACTTCCTAGAAGAATACAAGTCTAAGTCAACTAGAAGACGATATGAATCGTCTTGGAAAAAGTGGGTTGCTTATGTTAAAGCAAAAGGACCGAAAGAAATTTCAATAGACTTCTGTCTGTCCTTCTTTATCCACCTTCATAATCAAGGTCTGGCAGCTAACACAATAACTACGTGTAAGTCAGCCTTGACTAGACCTCTTCTATATGCCTTTCAAGTGGATCT
>NC_090732.1:81087153-81114653 GCF_036898095.1 Palaemon carinicauda | reverse complement strand
TAATGTGAAAAAGCTGTATAGTATATGGTCTAATGATAAAATTGATATCTAGGTAACGTGTAAGGTGCAGGTGTAGATAACATAGCATGATTATGCACGTGCTCTTGAAGACACGAATACATTTATCATCCGACCAGATGAAGCATTCTTATAATTTCTCAGTCACAATTGGATTTTGTCTCTTTGGTCGATATTTTTCAAAACCTAGACTCGGCCAATGGGATCTCATCTCACAAAAGCATTACTTGCCTATTATGAAAACATCTGGCTGAATGAATGTTCTGCTGACTTTAAACCTCCTTTTTATAAACGGTATGTCGACGACTAGTTTTCATTTTTTTGACGGCCAAGTCATGTCCAATTGTTTTTAGGCTACTTGAATTCCAAACATCAAATTGTAAATTTTACTAGTGATCTTATCTTTAAAATGACGGGAAATGGAAATCTGGATCCAGAAATTGGATTCAGATCTGGATCACCTCCAAAATTTAATGTGGTCGTCCATGGCCTAGGATCTATCTGTGGTGAAATTTTCGACAAAATCCGTAGAGCAGTTTTTACATAATACTATCCACAGACACACACACACAAACAAATAAATAGATAATGCAAATCCGTATCTAGAATCCTGATCCGGCACTGGATCATCTCCAAAAGATAATGGAGTCGCTCATGGCCTAATATCTATCTGTGGTGGAAATCTCGACAAAATCCGTTAATTGTTTTGATGTCATCTTTAAAATTGTGAAAATACAAATCCGGATCTAGAATCCGAATCCGGATCCGGATCCGGATCATCTCCAAAATTTAATGGAGTCGACCATGACTTGAGATTTACCTGTGGTAAAATATTCATCAAAATCTGTTGAGTAATTTTGAGTTATTTCGGAAAATGGAAATCTGTATCTAGAATCCGGATTCAGATCTGGATCACCTCCAAAATTTAATTGGGTCGTCCATGGCGTAGGATCTATCTGTAGTGAAAATTTCGTCAAAATCTGTCTTGTAGTTCTGACGTAATCCTGTCCACAGACATACAGACAAATAAATAAATAAACCGACTGGAAAACATCATCCCCTTGGCGGAGGTAAAATGATAAGACAGTACAGTATACTGTATGTGTTGTTTATGCGCTTGAATATGATTGTGTGTGAGAGCGTGTAGAGTTAGGTTAGTTGGGACGTAATGCCTTTTCATACAAGAATGCTAAGTATCCATTATATTCTGCGGAAAATAGATGTTGATCAGTATTTTTAGATAAACATGGTAGTAAATGTTTATTGATGAATATATACCGGACACCCAACTAAAGTTTGTTACTACCTATGATATATTTGTTTTATAAGAAAGACCGAATGGCCGATAAACTAACTGATAGAAAAGTGGAGGCATAACAAATAATCTAGTCACTATGTAAAAGACTAATGTACAATATAATGTTTCACAAAAGAGGAGTGAATGACGAGAGCAAGAAAGGTCTTCAGATGAATACATGAAGTGTCAGCGGTTTCAAGCAGGAGTCGACAGAAAAGGTTAACGGTCGAGAGGCCTTATAAAAATCCTTTTTTTTTTCTTTCTTTCTTTTTTTTACGTTGTGAAAGAAGAGAGGATCCAAGGTGAGAGGGAACGGCGGCTCAAAAGAAGCCTAAGTTCAGCTGTGAATCTCTTTCCCAACAATATCAAATAATTCTGAAAATTCAAGGATGGCATATTGGTTATTGTCATATTCTAGTCAAGATCAATTGAAAGTAATGTTTTTATGTAAACTCCTTCCGTTGGAGACAATTACGAACAGTACAAGACAAGATTCTTAAGTATACGTAATACAAAATAAAGGCACAGCCTTCAAGTCTTTCATTTTGATGGTGTACATGCGTGTTGAGTCATTGCTTGATACCTGCAAAGTCAAGGAATTGCTGAGGTGGATGGAGCGGGGGAGGGGGGGGTTGCGGTTCAGGCGATATGGTGTGGCAGGTGGTAGGTGGGACAAAGAGGAGAGTTTGCCTTCTCAGCCACAATCTCCTCCGGGGCTTCACTGAGACTTTTGATGTTTCCAGTTGTTCCCTTCCGGAACGAGAGACAAAGTCATTACCATCCTGAGTTTTCTAAGTAAAAGAGAGGGACGGATAATACTTTCGGACTTGAACAAAACACAGACCCAAGCATAGCAAATATCGTACTCTTGAAAAAAAAAAAAAAAAAAAAAAAAAAAAAAAAAAAGTAATGTTTCATAGTTCCAACTTGTGTTTTGTTCCTTTACGAGCGATTAAAATCAAAGTTTCTCATGTATCCAAAGATAAATACTGCATAGCCAAAGTATGTCAGGTTAACGTAATCTAATGAAATAAAATAAAGTTGTTGTAATCTTCATTTCTCCAGAGATATGCAGTGAATGAGTTCTTATTGACACCATAGAACTTGTTTCCTTACCTAGCATCTACAAGTCTTATACCCTTAGAACTAGCAGCTAGCAAGCTCTCGGCGGTTTTGTGAAGACCATGGTCACAAAGAAACAAAGTTCAGCAGTGATCAAGAACTTAAAAGCCTTTTCTGTTTAAGAGCGTTTGTAAGCAATTGTAAACGTCAGTGGACTCTAGAATGATGCTTTTTGTTTCAACTGTTCAGCAAAAAGTTCTCTTTTTTACAAATACTTCCTTTACCATCATTGCACAAGTCTTGAGTTAACACAGGTGAAAAGATTTTTTTTTCTTTTTCAATCGTGGGGCCTATCTATGCTAAAAATTTTAGTGATTGTTCATGTCAACGCAAAATTTCTTAAGAACAAGTAACAGACAGACAGACAGAGAATGTAGAAGAAAAATTAAAATTGGGAAAATATTTTATCTTCAGGATAAAAGTTGAGAATAAGATAGGTTCACCATGTAATTTCAGAGTATTTATGGGGCGGGGGGGGGGGGGGAGATTATCAAAATTATACATTTCTGGAAAGTTTATTGTATAATCAAACAGAAAATAAACAATATTTACATTTGCCTGATAATGATATGTTTGCAACCTTTGATTTTGCAAAGTGGCTGCTGTAGAAAAAAGTTTAGTCTATATCTCGGCTTCTAAATAACTTGCAAATAGGATTTTGACAACTAAACAGCCATTTTCAGGGCCAAGGAATCCAATGGTATCCAGATAAAAAAGCTGGATTCGGCAACAAACTCATTTGATTGAAATATTCCATGTTATTGGGTGTTTAACAATGTTCTGACAAAAATGGGTATGAACTCTTAGGCAACCAAGGAGTCTTTACATATCACCTTCATATTCATCATCTGTTTTATATTTGTTTTATGTGTCCTCACTCTGATACTCAGTGTTGCACTGGCATAGATTGGTGCAGGATAAGTTCTTTGTTCTGCAAGAACATCTGCCAGAAGAGCAGTCTGCTTTTCATTTGGCAGCTAACCATCACAATGATGGCATTGGGAGCTAGAAGGGCATCTGCCATGGTTTGTTTCACCTGGCAATTTGATACCTTGAGGTAGCCATTCTGCAGCGGATCAAACTGAAAATCCTACAGAGAAATGCTGATCTTTCCCTACACTCTGGCTTGGATATGAACTATCAGACACGTCTCATAGCACCAAGGATTGAGGTAAGAGGCATTGATTAAAATAATTTGAAAGTGACATTTGTAGGTTTGACATTGGACTTATTCTCCTTGTGTGTTTAACGCCGGTATATGTCAACACAGATCAAATTTCTTTTTCACAACACACAATCATAATAGTTTTAGTCACAATTGGATGACAAACTTGAATTTGTTTTCAGCATCTATTCTGCACTAATATCTGATTCTACTCCCTAGTCCAAAGAGCTATGGGCACTGATTAATGACATACTTAAGCTCATGATCAATTAGAGCAAGTGATTTTATGTTAGTTGCACTTTTTAGTAGTTGGAACATGTGACATTCACAGCAAATATTTTCTTCACATTTCTTTTATCAATAACAGTTACATTAGCAGAAGTTTCTGCGATAATCTTCAATAACAGTTACCAAACACTGATCTTCCGAATAACAGTACTTTTTATTCTTAGCTAGTGTACGCAACCCGTCAAAATAGACACCACAGTTTAACGTAAATTTCACAGGACCAGTTACAAAACTTATATGACAATGTACTCACATTAACCCACTGCACTTGATTTACAATTCAATAGTTCCATCAATGTTTGAACACACTATCCAATAGTAAATGTTGGGTAAAAACTTATTCATGTTTTAGAGGTATCACACTTGAGAGGAGAGAGGGCTTATGAACTTTGGCTCTTTCAAAGGGATAGACTGGGTCTCCTCTGCTGCTTATGCATTCTGTGGCTAATATATATATATATATATATATATATATATATATATATATATATATATATATATATATATATATATATATATATATATTGACTCAATTCATCTAGAATTTTTTAAATAGCTCATTCTCGGGGCAGGGGGACATTGCTCTAGCGGTGAGATTGCCAACATAGTAAATTAATAAAGGGACAGTAACCTTGCTTTCGAGGCAACTCCTCTCTCAGCTAACTCCGCCCACCAACCTTCGTAACTTTAAAAAAAAAAAGATTAAATCTACTTCAAGAACTTTCATGCATGTTCTATCCACGTGGAAACAAAAGTTACATAATCCCTCGTGTTCATACCTTGTATGGGTCATACAGCATACCCAAACGAAATTACATAAGACTACGTAACAAAATACGTGAAAGAAAAGTTAATGCTTAAAAATAACATAAATTTACATATATGAAAGGGAATGAAAATACAATTGAATGAATGAAGAAAGTCTTATGTAATTTACTTACATTACTTAGACCTACATGAGTGGAACTGACCTTAAGAGCAGGCTATACATCTCTAAAGTACACAAATTAAATACCTGAATAAAATATTCACTTTTTTGCTAGACAAGCTTTGTAAGATAGCTCCCCAAAAAAAGATTATTTATATCGGGCCTGAACCCACCAATTCAGCTTAAGATAAGTAAGCTTCAACCATGTTATCTTTACCTGATATATACTTTACATTAATACAATATGGTTGCGAATATAATGACCACCTAGTTAACTTTTGATTATTATTCTTCCTCTTATTAACAGAAGTTGAAGGATTGTGATCCAAGTAAACTGTAATTTCTTCATTCTGTGGTCTGTCCACGTAAACTTCAAACTTGCTAATTGCTGTGACTAGTGCTAGCAGTTCCTTTTCAACTGTCGAATAGGCTCATTGATGCTTCTTCAGCTTTGACGACATAAAACAAACAGGGTGAAGAATTCCTCCCTTGTCTTCTTGCAAGCTCCAATCCCATTATCTGACGCATCCACTTGGATAAGGAATTTCTTGTTGAATATGGCCTTCCATTGACTTTTCCTTCTTCCTGGTATTTCAATAATGTAGGTCAGGTCTCTAATTTTCTCCAAAATCCGGAATGGTTCTTGGAACTTGTTGGCGAGAGGGAATCTCATCGGTAAGTAAACCAACACTTGTTGTCCTACCACAAACTGTCTGTTCGTACTTTTCATACCAAACCTTTTCTTCGTTTTACCTTGACTCGTTTTCAGGTTTTCTATGGAAAATTTTCCTTATCTTGCCGATCCTTTTCCTTAAATTTTTGACATATTACACATCTGTTTCCTCTCGATCCTTCAATTTTTCTGCCAACATTTTAATTGGTTCTTGTAGTTCAATCAGGTGTAAGGGAGCTTCCTTGATGCACTCGTTATGCTTTCCAGCTATCTGACAAACGTGAAATGCACAGTAAAACTAGCTCACATCCTTATGCATGCCAGACCAGAAAAAGTGTTTCATAATCCTCTCCGTCGTCTTCCTTATTCCCATATGTCTTTTCTCATGCGCTATGGCGATCACTTGTCTTCTCAGCACAGTGGGAATCAATATCTGACTGTATATCCCCAATTTGGCATTCCCAGGGATATTGTAAGCAACCCATCCTTAAGGTAATAACAGGTAGGCGACCACTGCACCTCCATTTTATCCAGCACACAGTACAATAACTCTGTTAACATTGCATCCATCCGTTGCAATCCTATCAGCCTTCTCCGACTCACTTGTCCTACTTCCAATGCTGAGTTTTCTATTTCTTCTAAATCCATTGCTTCCTTGTCTTCCTGTTCATCCGTCTATCGTTCCTCTTCTCTCGGGATCACTCTGGAACTCTCGTCTTGCGTACCATAATGGAAATCCTCTTCTTCTGAGAATAAATCCTCCAAGTTCATCGCTTCTTCGGTTTCTCTGTCTTCTTCTGCAGCCACTTTCTTTGTCATACTCCTAGTCATCACACAACTAGGAAACAGATACGGGTAGCCCTTCTCGAGTTCAGTCGTAGGACTATACTTCAATGGTTTCTCCGTTACAGTGGGACAAGGCACAAATGGCTCTCCACCACCTCATTACCGAGCAAAACTTCTGCTCCTTAGACAGCCAATGAATCCTTTACCGCAAAGTCAAAAAATAACCTGTCACCAACTCGCATAACAGTTTTAAATGACAAATAGGCATAACCTCCTCACCTACTATTCCCTTCAAAATAAAATGACCGATTCTCCTGTGAGAGACTGTTCTACCAACGGGTGTATACCTCGTGTCACTACACTATGGTTACAACCTGTGACGCGTAATATTTTGACCGGGGATTGCTCACTCCCATCCAGAGCGGATAACATACCTTTATATATATACAGTTTAAAGGCCTCCACGCTGTTTAGGGTTGTACTGTTCATTATGTAAACGTTAGCTGGTTTATTTTCCTCGTCGTCCTTTCCCGATTGTTACTTCGTCTTCGCATTCTGTGAAGTTGAATTACCCTTAACCACTTAGGCGACTGCTTTCAGTTGGTTCGACAAACATTCCTTACTGATATGGCCTCTCTTGCCACACTTATAACAGACAATATCAATCTTCTGCATGTCTTTCACAACACCTGAGGGATGACTATTCGATGATTGTTGCTGTTGTACTATCGCATTCTACTTTGGAACAATACCAGTGGTACTTCCGCTGCAACTATTGAACTTGTTCACATAGTTATTACTGACCTGGTTTCCATGGTTCGACGAGTACTTGATACTTGGTCAGAACAACAGTTGAAACTTCATACCCGAGGTGGGTTTACGACATAATATCATAATCTTCACTCAGCGAAGAGACTTTATCAAGTTTCTGCACTTCTCTCTCTCTCTCTCTCTCTCAAGTACGTTCAAACATGTTCAGGAATCCCTCATAAATATTGTTCCAGAACTATCAATTCTTCTAAATCGGAGAACTTTCATATACGTTCTAACCACGAGGAAACATATAACTTACGTAATCCCTCATGTTCATACCTCATATTGGTCATACAGCATACCTAAAAGAGATTACATAAGACTTCATAACAAAATACGTGAAAGAAAAGGTTAATTCTTAAAGATAACATAAATTTACATATACCAAACTGAATGAAAATACAATTAAATGAATGACGAAAGTTTTATGTAATTTACATACATTACTCAAACCTACACGAGTAGAATTCACCTCATGAGCTGGCTATACATCTCTTAAGTACATAAATGAAATACCTGAATAAAATATTTACTCTTATGCTAGACCAGCTTTGTAAGAATATACAAATATATATGTATGTATATATACATTTTATATATATAAGGAAAGAGGGAGAGAGAGAGAGAGAGAGAGAGAGAGAGAGAGAGGGGGGGAAGAATGTACCAAGAATGTGGTTGTTGATCAGCGATCCTAGTCGACTACATCTCCCCTCTATAATAAAGCTCAAGTTCTCTCTCTCTCTCTCTCTCTCTCTCTCTCCTCCTCTCTCTCTCTCTCTCTCTCTCTCTCTCTCTCTCTCTCTCTCTCTATATATATATATATATATATATATATATATATATATATATATATATATATATACACATATTTACATATATATATATATATATATATATATATATATATATATATATATATATATATATATATATATAGCCATATACACACGCTCTCACACACACACACATATATAATAAATATATATATATATATATATATATATATATATATATTATATATTTATATATATATGTATGTATGTATATATATACATATATATATATATATATATATATATATATATATATCTATATATATACATATACTGTATATATATATAGATATATATATATATATATATATATATATATATATATATTTATATATATGTGTATATATATATATATACATACATACATACATATATATATAAATATATATATATATATATATATATATATATATATATATATATATATATATATAAATAAAGACAGACAGACAGAAACGTGTGCTTTATTATAAAAAGGATATGTAGTTGACTAGGATCGCTGATCAACTACCACCTCTTGGTACATCATGTCGGTAAAATATATCCTTCACATTAATTACAATTCTTACTGTTTGGTAGCCTTGATTATAGTAAAGATAAGCATTCATTTTGTGGTATTTTGGGGAATATATTTTGTTCTATTACCTTTCAAGTAATAATGAATAATAATGAGAATCAAACACGATGAGAATTTGTACGTATTATGTAGGACAGTTATTCGTTGAGCGATCTCTTATATCGACTTTTCGGGCTTCATTGAGACTTATCGCTCTTAAGTAGAGTAGTTCGGCCTTGGGATATTGTGTACTTTTTTCACAATTTTCTAGGCTACTTGCTATTTTTCCCTCCTTTTTGTAATTTTTTCTGGTCGCAGCTTAAATGTATAAAAATTTATTTTGAAATGGCATTTAGTACAATAGTAATGAAAGCTGCAAAATATTTAGCCGAAAAAGAGCAATCTTATCTGAGGTTGGACGGTCCACTTTGAGGTCTGAGTGTTCCTCTAAAACATGGGTCTCCAAAGTTTTGAATAATCGACTCCATGGAACCCTTGATACCTCATCGACCCCATAGCATGTACTACATAAATAAGTACGTTTATGTCTATGAAGCACAATATCTCCTGTGTTAACAAATTATCATTTCATTTTTGGACGTTGGCCTCCCAAACTAGGCCTTTGCTTCAGTAGTGAAATTCTTATGATAATCATGGAGTATCTTTCTTTTATAACTCAAAGGTTCTGGCTAACTTTGTGGACCGATGGGAATACAGAAACCGAACTGACGGACAGACAGACAGATCAAATATCAGATACCATCTGGCGGTAAAATGTTGCATGACAAATGGTTACTTATGAATCTTTTTAGGGATAAACATCAATACTAAATTGGTAGTGATTAGGAATTATAAGTTTATTGAGTATCTATATAAAAAGAAGTTAATACTTTTTTATTCCAAATTATAATAAACTAGAACGAACAATCGGTTGAATGCATACCTTTGCCTATATCATGTTGTATATCTTAAGATAGGCAATTGGATTGTGCACATTTTGGCACTAGTTACATGCAAATCAGATAAAAATTGGTCACGATTGGGAAAAAGACGTTTTTGACCTTTTCGTAACCTTGGCTTGACTTTTGACCTAATCACTCTCAAAATCTAATCAAATTGTCCTTAGATCATGGCCAATCATCTTAGCAAATTTCATGATATTCGGTCAAATATATTTTAGAATAACAAACACACAGACAGATAAAAACAAACACGCCTATCAAAACGACCTTCGCAACGAAGTTGGCGACGGTAACTATTAGTAAACATAACATTTGATGTCCTGGCAATGATAGCTGATATATTACACATAAGATTGATGTATCAGAACTTGCAATTTTATTTAATTGATTTTATCTATTTTCAAGTTTTATACGAATGCCAGCTTTCAATCACCTTGTTTTTTATAAATATCTTTTTGATCCCCATATAGTCATCTATCCCACAAACCCCAAGGATGGGTGTGAACCCATTTGAATACCCTTACCCTGAAGCATCATCTATTTCGATGCTGAACACCAAAGGCTGACTGGCTAATGCAATTTCTTACTGACGGATACATCAGTCAAACCACAAAAATGCAAATACAGTTTCTGACGAAAAATTTAAATAGCCTTTTTTATATTTAATTCTAGGCTTTGATCGCCGTTCTATCTTCGATTTCAAAGAGAGAGATCCTTGGTTTTGAAGTTATCAACGTTGGAAAATAATTTATAGGCTACTTGATTACAGTGACACCAGCATACCAACTGGAAGCAGTTGCTTTAAGAAAATTTGACGCCAGGCAGCTCCTAAGAAGTCAGTAAGTGAACCTTTGAGAAAATAATTGCAAGGAAGTTCGTATCGAGCTGAAGACGTTGATCTGATAATGTTTGCAAATAAACTCATCAGGAAAATGTCTGATTACCTTCCATGAAAAAAAATACTTACAAAGATAGAATATTTTTTTAGGCACAGTATTACAAAGCTCTACTAATAAATATGCTTATTATGCTAAAACCAAAACCTTGGTAAATAAAATTGATAGCCTATAGAAAACGTTAAAAGTGGCACGCCTTCTGTAAGTAAGATTACTTATTAGTCAAATAACAGAATAATACCAAAATTCCAAAATTAATTCTGAAGGAAAAAAAATCCGCTGTTGAGCAAATAATTATAAAACTGACTAGTTTTGGGAAGTTGGAAATATGAGAGATCAGCGTCCTTAATCAATAGCAATAACAAATGAAGAAAATCATATATGTTGCCTGAAAGATAATTTGTGTTAATTGGCTGTTTATAATACTATACTATAACAGCTGTTGTACTAAATGATGCATGAATATTAACTTTTTACATGCCAATGACGTTGAAATTTGAATATCCAACAGAATCTACACATTTGGCAAAGTTTTGTGATTTTTTGCTGGAGATAATAACCATGCAAGACGGGCTGAAATGTTTTGCGTTTCATTCAATAATTTATGTTTGTACAAAGAATATGACTGCCATGTGTATCAGAACTAACTATCTAAAGCGTTGTTACTCATGGCGGGGAGTTTTTGCTATATCGGAGGTTGTTGTTTTGGGGAGAAATTAGGAAAAAAGTAACAAGTGATTAAGAACACAGAAAATTTAGTAAGGTACTGAAAATTTGAAATTAAAAAATACCGTTAAAAATCAGGCATAGAAGCAAATTACTAGTTGGAAATATTAATTGAATAATTGCTAGATATGTCAGAATTATGTTCATCATAAAATATTTTTCTTAAGAACGGCACATGCAGTGTTTCCTTTCCGCAGCCTTTACATTAAACCAATGTTGTGACGGTATGTCACTCATATAAACTCTGGACGATACTAAATATTACCGCAGTCATATTTTTTTAGCGATAAAAAAAACGATCTTTTTTAATAAAATATCACTAGCAAATGTATTACAACAGATATATATTTTCATGCGATAGATCCTGCCTATATTTTAATAAGCTGATAAACGAGCAGTTGTCGATTTACGTGAAACTGAAGGCGCACAGGACGACATTTTTCCAAGAAAAATCAATATAACTACGGCCTTAGAAAAGGTCAAAACCTACTAGTTTTCAAATTTATAAGAAATGTTTAGTTCCTGATTACTTTCTGTTTTCTGCAAACAGTTATCTACTCATCAGACCAAAACATTGATAAAGAAATATTTCAGAATATTATTGATGGCTGCAGATTGTTCTTATTCATGTTTTGTAAAACAATTGACTTAAGATAAAAAAAATCAAACTTCAAACATTATTATGATTTGAAGATGAGCTGACATTGTTTGGTCCACTTCATAACTCTATCGCCTCACTATATTTCAAATATAACCAGTTTTATATACCTTACAAACATAATATATTCCTGGCAATGCTTCATGTAAATTGTATTCAAGGAAATGCTTCCTTAATCCGTCAAGCTCAAAACTCCATTGATTATAGATCATTGTATTGCTTCGTAAAAGTTCAGCTAATCTAATCTCACAAGACGTAGATTTTCATCAAATTGTGAGCATTAGATCTTATAAGGACTGTTTATATTTTTAGAAGAACAGTATAACTTGTGTAAATACTCCAAAAGACATTCACGTAATTTAAGGCAAAAATCAAATAAAAAGATAAGCATCAGTACCATATCCGTTACCAATGCAATATACTAAATGTATTTGTTTATGGTCACCATATTTTATGTAAAAGTCCAACAAAGTAAAATTGCAAAACTGATGAAAGAAACTATTTTAAAGTTTTATTGAAAGTTAGATTTGCTCTGCGTGAAGAAGAAAACTGAAGAATGCACAATAAACTGCTGAAATTTTCATTTTATTATCTTTGATCATGATATGGCTTGTCGAATATGAATGCATTATTTAAAGCATGAGCCATTGTCAAAAGCATTTATAACTAGAGGGGCACTCAGTAGAGCGCAGACCTCCACCGCGAAAGTTTATATCTCGACCTTTTGCTCGACCTTGATCTTTGACTTTAATATGTATTAATTGGCCTGGATTTTCATACTCTCAAATATGAACCAAGTTTGAAGTTTCTGTGGCAACAAAGTCCAAACTTTTGGCTGATGACGTGACGTGAATTTGACACTTTGTTTGACCGTGACCTTGACCTTTGACCTTGACCTTCCAAAATTTAATCTTTTCCAGCTTTTTACATAACAGATAATCCCTGCAAGTTTCATTACTCTACGATTAAAATTGTGGTCAGGAAGCTGTTCACAAACAAACACACACACATAACCTCCTTCCAACTTCGTTGGCGGAGGTAATAATTCTCATTCTCTCATTAATTCACTGCAAGCACATTATCAATGTTTAAATTTGAACAATACGAGATAAAATGTGTCCTTCATCAACTGTTGGCATGACAGATTGTGTTTACAAAAGTTCCCTCTAAATATCCGCTCCATTTCCGTACAATGCCACATAACAAGTGCAGAACACTTAGCCATTTTGACACAAGTCTGCTGCTTTGATAGATGATCCTCCATAAATCGTCTTTGGCTTAACGACATATTTTTCTTTCAAGTTTGAACAGCAGAAACACTATTTCATATAGGCATAGTGTAGTTCTTGTTACCTATCTGTTTCTGCTTTCCTCTATCTAACATCAGATAAGGTGTAAAATATGACAGCAGATACAAATTCATTTTATATAATCTGACAGTTATACAAAAAAAAAGGATAGATAATTTCAATCACGAAAAATAATGCTGATTTAGACATCTCAGCCAGTGATTGGATGGCAAAAGAAATCGGCCAATAATATAAAAAATCGAATAACCTCATTGACAAGGCAGTGTTCAATGGTACATAACTCTGAACATGTTTTCTTAAGTTGCCACACAATTATATTTCGGACCCAATATATTGGGGCAATAGTTTCTGAAGCCAACTATTTTGCCAACGTCACTTGCACGCTCCTCTAGTTCCTTTACTCTTAGATAAGTAAAAATAGTCCACCGTATCTTTAGAAATACCATCTCTGCAATCAACATACGTCACACCCTTTATTAGTAGTTATCGTTATTATTATTACTAGCTACGCTACAACCCCAGCTGGAAAAGTAGGACGCTATAAGCCCAAAGACTCTAAGGAAAAATAGCCCAGTGAGGAAAGGAAATAGGTAAACTATACATGAGAAGTAATGAATGAAAAATATAAAATATCTGAAGATCAGTAACAACATTAAAATAGCTATGCCATATATAAACTATGAAGAGAGACTTATGTCAGTCTGTTTAACATAAAAACATTCGCTGCAACTTTGAACTCCGCATCTAATAAACGACAGAAAGTGGCAATTCTTAGAGGCTATTTAGATATTTCACTGACTAACTCTCGTATCTCATTTACTTCTACAACGTTTATTTTTATAGTGATTTCCAGTTCTCGACTTTCCTCAGTCTACTGACATTCAAATAACTTAATTCCCATTTCATGCACTGAAGCTTTACCTTAGTTCCTGCCAATTATATTTGGCATTTAATTAACACACTTTATATCTTAAGCTATATTCAAATAATAATTATATTATGTCTTGCATAATACCTTTTATTATATGTCATACAATTCCATCTCTCTCGATTTCAAATGCTTTTAACAAGCCTTTCGAAACTTTAGAATTTTAATCATAATTATGAAAAAGAATCTACTACCAACGAGTAACCACTTGGCATTTCTTAATATCACTTCAGTTTATTCAAAATTATAAATAGCTTTGAATAAGTAAGTTTTTGTGCAGAGCTCCCAATTAAGAGGCAACATTATGCGAGAAAGACTACATGATATGGATTACTCAATACGCCATATAAAGTTTTATTTGGATTATTACATTCTTATTGAAACTAACGAATCGCAGAAACTCATCAAAGATATTTACTATGAAGGTCATTTTTTTTCTTTCTGATTTTTCTTCTCTTTACTCACTATCACTCTTATTGATGATGATTCGTCGATTCTATACATACAGTTATAAAAGTAGGTACATAATCATCTCAAAATTATAATCAGGCAATTGACTAAGATGTCAAGGTAATGAATGCATTCTTTCACTGAAAATAAACTGCCTCGATTCTTAAAATCAAGTGTAGTAGATTTGTGTTTCTATGTACAAGTGTGTGTTTCTCGACAGGTGTACTGGTGATGGTCCACAAGATAAATTGCCCTTGAGTTCTTCATACCATTTCCTCAAGCTGTATTATTTTTAGCCCTTATAAGGTTTCATAAATACCACACGCACGTAAGTTAGAAGTATCCCTTTCTTTCATGTTGGTGGCATTCCTGAGACAAAACAGGTGTTCTATCGAAGGCAAATCAGCCTTCAATTAATGTTACCTTAGAAGATTAGCATCATTCTAGAAAGAAGGAGTTTTAATTCACTGTGCCTATAGACCTGAAAGCAAGTACAATTGCCTAGGGTAAGATTTGCTAAACTAGACACCTTGAAACACAGGAAACTACGTTTTAAATGTGCACAAATTTAATTTAGCATAATAATTGATTGATTGATTTAAAGTTTTCTGGCATAATGAAATTTCTTGGATTACCAAAGGAGGCTATAACAGTTATTACTTCATTTAGGCTTTATAATGCATACGATAATTGCTAAAATGAATTATTTAGATTCAGTTCACAATAACCACATCCTCTGTCATTTTCTCATGCACTACACCTTCAGCCTTAGATGTAAATTGTTTATTTTTTCTTTGGTACGTATAAATGACGATGCAGATAATGATGCTGGCGAGGAGTAGAGGTGAGAACGTAAGAGGAAAAGGAGGAGGAGGAGGAGGAGGAGGAGGAGGAAAAGGGGAAAGAAGAGAAGGAAGAGCAATCCTTTCTCACGTTTTTTAACCAATACTGCGACGTTTTACTTGATTTTTTAAAATACCAATGTCCTAAACAAATAAACAAATCCATTAAGATCATTGTGAATTACTTGCAGTATATCTTTTCAGTTTCCTTTTTCCTGTGAATCGTCATGAGTAACTACCTGAATGTATTGTATCCCATATTTGTTATTATTATTATTACTATTATTATTATTATTATTATTATTATTATTATTATTATTATTATTATTATTATTATTATTATTATCGCTAAAGCAATCCCACTGCTCATTGATGAAATTACTCGTTAAGAAATAATATTTATGAAATCATCAAAGGTAGAGCGATGCAATAATCGTTGAGGATAAGATTAGTCATCGTAACATTAGTTTTTTCGAAGTTACACCATTCATAATCACAGGTAATATCACAACTGAAAGATAGCGGAGAGAAAATATATTTTGGTGGTGTTGACGCTTAACACCAACTTGCAATGTATAATCTTCCCGATGTTGAATTTCCTTTAACCTCTACGAGTCATAAATCACTCCACAGATTTTTCTTTTTTCTTCAGTGAGGGCACTTCATCCCACTAGTCTTTGTTATCGTCTTACCTATGTACTGAAGCCCCTAACATCCTATTCTGAAACCATTATTACAGCATATCCACATTTCATGTTACTACTCAGATGGAAAAAAAATATTCCGTATTCAAAACGCATTAGTGGTTGGCATGGCCATATAGCTGTTCATCTTTCATCACTTCAAATCCTTTGACTTACTTCTACAAAAACCATTTATTCCTTTGACCTCCTGACTGCTCTACCATTACTGTCCTTTTTTTTTTCATATCTTTATCTCACTCAGATTCATTTTTTTTCTCTCTTCCTAGGATACTAGCAAAGGTTGTGGGAGCTTTTTTAGAAACTTTTTAGAAGCATTTTGGTTCGGTACCTGAAACCTTGTCCTTGTGACCGCTTAGGTTCGTTATCTTAGTTACTGAAGTGCATGCCCCCTCTGTACTGTAAAATAGTTTCACCTCCTATTCCTTACATTGGAATTTCTGCCTACAGAATATCCGATTATTTGTCTTTCCCAGTCTCTCTCCTGCTATAAAGTATTCCCCTTTAAAATGTGTGAGAACTACTTTTTAATAAGGTTATACTTGATCTAGTAGATACCTTAATTTATGACCTTATCCTCTACAAGAAAGGCAGTATGGTCCTATATGCATATTTTTTTTATATGGGTGTTATTTGCACTAAAATTAGGTACAGAGAAAAATTTTGACTTTTTGTTTGAAATCAATTTTTTTTTTTTTTTTTGAATGGCATAACGACAACAATAAAGATGAAAGATTCTAAACTTCTTTATGGTATAATTCGGAATAAAACAAGACAAAAAAATGCTCCCTTATAAAGAACTTTGATGATATCAATATAGAAAACTGATGAAAACGAGTAAATTACGTGATACTGATGAGCCCTGTGTATAGGGTTAAGAAGCCGCTAATGAAGTGGGAGTGTTCTACCCAGGGTTTCATATCCTAATTATCAGTTGAAGTATTGAGCGCACCAGTGATCACTGCCTTTCATTTTCCTTCTTGAGCTTCCCGTTAGAAAAAAAACTTGACCTTAAGACATACACTTTTATTGAGCCACATCGATTGGCTTACGTTTGCTATGTCCATAGTTCGATTCTGGTCTACAACTTACTAGTCGACTTTATTACCCAGGTTTAACTAAAGAGCATGGCCCTAATAATCTCATTCCTATGAGTCTACCAAGAACCAACAGACCCTGCCCTTCTGGGGTTATTCCTTTTTATGGATAAACATACATACATACATACATATATATATATATATATATATATATATATATATGAATACTCATTAATACACACACACACACACACACACACACACATATATATATATATATATATATATATATATGTATATATATATATGTGTGTGTGTGTGTGGGAGTGTGTGTATTAATGAGCATTATATATATATATATATATATATATATATATATATATATATATATTTATATATACATATATATATATATATATATATATATATATATATATATATGAATGCTCATTCACACACACACACACCCACCCACACACACACATATATATATATATATATATATATATATATATATATATATATATATACTTATATATATATATATGAATGCTCATTCACACACACACACACACACCCACATATATATATAATTTATATATATATATATATATATATATATATATATATATATATATATGTATGTATATGTATATATATATATATATATATATATATATATATATATATATGTATACATAACTGCTCATTAATACACACTCTCACACACACACACACACACACACACATATATATATATATATATATATATATATATATATATATATATATATGTATATATATATATATATATACAAATATATATATATATATATATGTATATATATATATATATGTATATATATACAGTACACAGTATATATAAATATATATATATATATATATATATATATATATATATGTGTGTGTGTGTGTGTGTGTATATATATGTGTGAGTGTGATTGTGTGTGTATATATACATATATAATATAGGTATAAGGTTGGCCAGGGCAGCAGCCACCCTTTGAAATACTACTGGTATAGAGATATTAGGTCCTTTGAGAGGCTAGACAGTACTACATTAGATCCCTCTCTGTGGTTATGGCTCATTTTGTCTTTGTCTACACATACACCGAATAGTCTGGCCTATTCTTACCACATTCTCTTCTGCCCTCATACACCTGACAACACTGAGACTATCAAACAATTCTTCTTCGGTCATGGGGTTAACTACTGCAATGTAATTGTTCAGTAGCTAATTTCCTCTTGGAAAAGGTAGAAGAGGCTCTTTAGCTATGGTAGGTAGCTCTTCTAGGAGAAGGACACTCCAAAATCAAACCATTGTTCTCTAGTCTTGTGTAATGCCATAGCCTCCGTACCATGGCCTTCCACTGTCTTGGGATATGCTATTCTATCTTATTTCTCTTCCTCTTGTTTTTTTGAAGTTTTTATAGTTTATATGTGAACTACCTGATTTAGTGTAGGTGCTGTTCTTGAAATATTTCATTTTGATTGTTTATTCTTCCCTTGTAGTTTATCTATTTTCTTGTTCCCTTTCCTCACTGGGTTATTTTTCCCTGTTGGAGCCCTTGGGCATATGACATTCTGCCTTTTTCAACTAGGATTATAGTCTAGATTTTAGTTATATACTCTCTCTCTCTCTCTCTCTCTCTCTCTCTCTCTCTCTCTCTCTCTCTCTCTCTCTCTCTCTCTCTCTCTCTCTCTCTCTCTATATATATATATATATATATATATATATATATATATATATATATATATATATGTATATATATATATATATATATATATATATATATATATATATATATATATATATATATATATATATATATATACATACATATATATATGCATGTGTGTATATGATGGTAGTAACATACAATATATCCTTATGCTTATTAATTGAGCATCCATGGTCATATATGAGTCATTTCTTGATATTCTTAAACTAACAAATAAAAGGATTTTGTTATTGCACTGCAACAAATAATCTATATGACTTAAATAGTAACCTTTTTGACGTTGCTAAGCTTACAAATTCTAGTCATAGTTGAAGAACAAGTACAGAACACTAAACTCAACACAGCGTCAATACAACTTGCTTACACTCTAGTCGAGAGATAAGGACAGAACATGTGATGCTTTGAGTACACTTCTTATCGGCATTTCTCTCTCTCTCTCTCTCTCTCTCTCTCTCTCTCTCTCTCTCTCTCTCTCTCTCTCTCTTTCCTACGAATTAGGAGCTGTTGGCTGATGAATTCATTTCAGTAAATATAAAAAATATAAACCCCTGATATGTTGTAATATCCTAATAATGTCCAAATCCATTATTTTATAAACTATGTAGTTAGCAATTTTGGTATACAAACATACACGCACACACACATACACACACACACACACACACACACACACACATATATATATATATATATATATATATATATATATATATATATATATATATATATATATATATATATTTATATATAAATATATATATATATATATATGTGTGTCTGTATATATATATATATATATATATATATATATATATATATATATATATATATATATATATATAACCTACATATGTGTGTATTGATAGATAGATAGATAGATATGCACATAAAAGTATATTATAGTGATCTATTTATTTCCTTCTGCCCAGTATTGGTTATTAAGGCAACTAACCAGAATTCAAGGTTTTAGAAGTAGCAGTCATTAAAGTTTAAGGAATATTGTTATACAGCAACCCGAATAGTTACCACTAATTTCACATAACATTTTTAAATTTAAAACTTCAAGAAACCAATTCAATGGCCCATCGATATCTAAGTGACTTTACCTTTACAATTACATACTTAAAAGGAATAATTACATATTAACCTTGTCTTTCTAAGCAGATGAGACGCTGACAAACAATTTTATAATCCAATCAATACTATATTATTATTATTTTCTTTTTAAATTAATATTTTCATGTTTGATCATATTTTAAACAATTTGCGATGTAATAAATTTTGATAGCGTACATGTTAATACTATGATGTTTAATTTCGAAAAAGGAGAACCAGAATTATTGTAGTCGACTTCTTACTGATTTCCCTAAAAATTTCCTACTTGAAATAAATACTGCATACACTGCAAGGTCTCATGAGAGAGCTCCTATTGGATTTTTCTATTGCTTCACTACTCTTTCATATACTGTTCATCCACAGAAACCTCTATAGCTTTATGACGTGTATTTCATATTTACTGTGCGATACACGACTTCTTCATTCTACTGCAACCAAGTGAATCTGTTTCAAGATGCACACTACACTGTTTAAAAAAAAAAAAAAAAAAAGTAATTCTAATCGAAAATTCTCCGTAAAAATATACTGTTCTCAGCCTTATTTCTGTAAAATACAGGCGACCGTAATTTTTACCCTACTTTGTTATTATCTTTTACGGGTTGGTGACCATAATATCACTCCTTACGTCTATATATCCGTTTTTAAAACGGTAATTGCCTGGCAACATTTATTCCAGGATTTTTACCGTTTTATACGACAAAATTTTAACAGTGTAGGATTGGACAGTAACCCGTATGTCTTAGCAAATATATAATATGTCAAATATAATCTCTAATTCCCAATACCTTTCAAATGACTTGCAAGAACATTGATCACAGAAGCTCTAGAAACATTCGGAGCAGATTCAAATCTTTTTACTGTGTAGTAATCTAATCTTAGATGATTAGGATTAATTCTTTACATCACAAGGACATGTTCATGAAGAAATATACTTATTACCAGTACAGCTGCGTTACCCCATCTTAGATTTACCTGAATTCTACGTAAATACATGAATACGAACATTCAGGGGACAATTATCCCCTGGATGACATATAATTATATCTGATAAATTTGTGGAATGAAATGTTATTCAGCTATTCTAGGTTAGTGCTTCCCCCTAACAACGTATCTCTCTTTATATATATATATATATATATATATATATATATATATATATATATATATATATATAAATATATATATATATATATATATATATACATATATATATATATATATATATATATTATATATATATATATATATATATATATATATATATATATATACATATACATATATATATATTTATATACATATATATATATATATATATATATATATATATATATATATATATATATATATATATTTGTATTTATATATAACTAGATATATATTCATATTTTTGTATATATATATATATATATATATATATATATATATATATATATATATATATATATATATATATTATACGATGATGGCTCCCGGGTCTGGGCACCAAAATTATATAATTTGATGGCCTCGGCACTGGGAACCAAACATATAATATATTATATATTACGACTGGCAAGTTAAACGACCTCTCAAATTCTAAACTCACCTGTTTGCTTTTACATTAAATTTATTACACTTGGAAATATTAATACCCGAACTCTGAGAGAGTTAATTAACTCCCAGACGGCAATATACAAAACACTGAATATCCTAAGGTCTCTTAAGTACACTCAAAACAAAATTGGGTAATTATTCTTAAGAATTAATCAAACAAACTTACTACGGTTCTTTACAGGATACGAGCGAGGTTGTAATAAACACTGATGATTAAAATGATACACTCTTTACAAAAATAAATATATTCTATATAAATTACAACACTATGAAAGAATTTACATAAAACAAATAAATCACTCGATATATTAAGTCTGAACAAAACTTAGATCAAGACAAAAATGTTGCGATTTTAAAATTATACAATCACTTGATGAACTATTATATCTCAATAAACCTTAGACTAGGACAAGAAAAATGATAGTACTTTTAAAAATTATGCAATCACTTGTTTCACTTGAAATTAGATCTGAATACAATATAAAAGTTTGATACTTAATGAAAATAGATAACCAGATCACCATACAAAATCTTTCGTCGTTATTACATGGGCCATTTACAAAAACTATACATAATGCCAACACTCACCATAACACCATGAATTTAAGGTCACCTGCCAAATTCACAGAAACGTTTTAACTCACTACAAACAATATATGCAGGGGCACAAAATCACTTTGAAGAGGACACACTAGGTACTGAACACTTTTAAAACAATACTCTGAGCTGAGAGAGAGGGGCAATGGCGATGACTTACAGCTGGGATTCTCTATCTATCTATGCAACCCTGGAATTGCCTTATACATGAAACTTAGCTACTTCCAGAAGCTTCCAGGAAAGCGAGTTCTGGAAGCGTGGGGGCTGCGCTAAGGCGTCAGAGTTACCAAGTATTGCTCTCTTGAACACGTATCCACGCAACACGAGACGAACTCTCTCAATTAGTTAGCTCCGCCTACCCTTTGTCCCCGAAATAAAAAAAGATAAGATCTATCACTAGGTTTTTGAGAATTTTCCATAGCACATGGCATATTGCGTATTTTTTCACAAATATGACGCATTACCTCATAGAAATATAAAATAACATTACATAAGCCCTTGTTCCTATCTTGTATGGTCACATAATACTCTCAAACAGATTACATATGACTATGACTCCATAACAAAATTATGTGAAATAAAAAGTTAATTCCTAAAAATAAGTTGAATTTACATATACTGACTTTAATAAGGAATACAATGAAATTAACAACGAAAATCTTACATAATTTACATAAACTTAAATCTACACGAGAGGAGCTCATCTTAAGAGCTGGCTAACCTCTCTTAAATGCACATATGAAAACATGAATAAAACAATGAATAAACTACTGTATTCACTCTACACTAGGTCAGCTTTGTAAAAATATATATATATACAGTATACATATATATATATATATATATATATATATATATATATATATATATATATATATATATTTATAAAAGTATGTATGTATATATACATACATCTATGATGTATTATATATATTTATATATATATACATATATATATATATATATATATATATATATATATATATATATATATATATATATATATATATATATATATATATATATATATATATATATATATATATATATATATATATATATATATATATATATATACATATATATACTGTATATATATATATATATATATATATATATATATATATATATATATATATATATATATATATATATATATATCATCAGCCATTACTAATCCACTGCAGTACAAAGGCCTCATAGATGTCCTTTCACTTGCGTCCGTTTGTGGTTTCTCTGTGCCAATCCACGCTCTTTTTCTGTCTCCTGGTGTATTCCCATCATTGTTCTTTCCATAGTTCTTTGAGTTTTAACTCACGTATTTTCTAAGGCTTTTTTAAGGCTCGAACTTGCTGATGCATAAGTTCATACTGGTAGGACCATCTCATGAAATAATTTTCTTTTTAGAGAAAGTGGCATTTTACATTTCATAATCTCATATTGTTCACCAAATGCTCTCTATCCTATGCTTATACTGCTTTTAATTTCGGTTTTGTGTCCTGGGGTTCCTGTCTGTCTTAATTATGTATAATCATTGACAATCACTAGAAGCTAGTCCATAACTCTTATTTGTTTTCTCTGTGCATTTGCATTGAACATTATCTTAGTTTTACCAATATTCGTTTTCATTCCTACATTTCTACATTTTCGATTCAAATCTTCTTTTGTAACTCCTTCTATAATTCACTAAACACAACTATGTCATCTGCAAATCTTAATTTGTTATAGAATTCCTTTTCAATATTAATTCCTATATTTTCCTAATATAAATTTCTTCAAACTTCTTTATAGCCTGGCACTTGCTCTTTATTAAATTAGGGAAATAAATCTATATGCATAAATGTGATACTTGTTTCCTTAATAGGGATGGTTCCAGAGGAAATATAACTGAATTTGAAGATAGAACCTAAAGACTCTAGGCCTCATCAACGAGGCGACAGAGTTCAAACGAAAATGATTTTAATAGAAGTAGACAAGTGCAAGATGCTTGTATGATCCTGGAAGTTTACTGCACTGATGGTTTATCTTTGATTTAGCAATTAAAGGACGAATGTATCAATGACTGTTAGTCCCAGTACAGTCAAAGCCTTTCATGAAAAATTATACAAGTAAAGCCATAAAGCCAAAAAGTTCGTTACTGAATAAATCATAAAAAGGATTTCCGTCAGTTTGGAGAGTGTTAATATGACCTTAGAAGGTTTATCTGGAGGCTGTTATCAAGTTGCGATAACGAGTATTAAGCAAGTTCTAATGCCCTCATTTTTTTTTTTTTTTTTTTTTTTTTTTTAAGTGAGATTAATTTCAGGTGTTCATATTCCCTGCTAACATTAACACATATTCAGCATATTGATATGAGATTTAGCGTATATAGATATTGACATTTTCAATCCACTAACTAGAATGTAGGAAAAAAGACATGCATCATATATGGCATCTGCGATAAATGTTCTGAACTTATTTGTGTAACTTAGCTGGTTTCGTGCAAATATATAAACGGTAATATATATACTGCTAATATCAGAAGACCAGTTGAAATGAAAAATATGAAGCCTTGTTAAATATTGTGGAAGAAAAGTGGCAAATAAGAAAGAAATGATATAAATTGAGATATCTCGTTGAACTGATTCTTGGAATAAAGAAGGGTAAACGTCAAAGCTAGAGACTGATTTGGCGCCAGGAATTGACGGGGCTATAAGTGAGAAGCAGGCTACAGGGGTGATGGAGCTAGTGAGTGAGTAACCAATGAGTGTATTAGATAAAGGAGAGCTTTTAAAAGAAAGGGGGAAAGGAATAGTTGTTTCAATTGGCATTCAGGAGATTACGGCAATATGACATTATTTACTATAATGATAGAAGTGCATGGCATTAGGACTAGAAGATTAATGGGAAAGAGCATTATGGGCTTATTCAAAGGAGTTAGTTGCAGAGCATTTGAGTGCAATGAAGCTGTCATTAATGATGATTATGAGTCGAAAGCATAATATCCATCAGATGCAGTTAAAGATGGAAGAGCGACTAGCTTTGTAAAGAAATTAACCATAGACGAGGGTGTTTTGTCTCCATGGTTATTTCATACTTCTGAGACAGTGATGGTAGCCGTCAGAGAAAGTGAAGGTGATGTAGTTGCTAAGTTACAGATTAACGAAAGAGATTACAAATGCAGTGTGACTCGGCTGATGTTTAAAGATTATACAATGATTGGGGATGGGGAAGAGAAACTGCACAGACTAATGAAATATGTAAGTCTACTCGTAAGATTAGAAAGTTTTAAGTTGATGTAAGTAAGAGTAAGATTATGAGAGTGAAGTGAAGCTAAGAAGTTGGGCTATTGAATGTTAATTTGGATGACAGAAGAATAGAAGCCATTGATTTGAACAAGTATCTGGCTTTATATGTAACAAATGATGAGACAGAGAATTAATAAACAAAGGTAATATGTATGAAGAGGTTATTGCATCAACTTTTGCTTATGAAAGTAAATTCTATGATTTTGAAGGAAAATATAGATATATATGAAATACCAAAAGGGTTAAAGGGACTGAAAAGATTTAGCAATGAGTTTAAAGGTGGCTTAGTCATGTGGGAAGAATAGGTGCCAATAGATAATTAAGAGTGTATAGTTAAGAAGCTTTGGGATAAAGGAAACACGCACACAAATGCTCAACAGCTGATGTTTAGGAATTATAGGATCTAAATAGTCCTATTATCCAGCAATTGGGTGACTTTAAGGTAGATGTGACTGATAATCTGATGCATTGCTGTTACTTCTTCTGAGTAGATAAATGAAGCATCTGATATTGTAGATTCTCTTCCTAGGTAATTATCCTTGATTTATGACTTAAAGGAGTGGCATTATGGAAAAATACATTATCTTTACTTGGATTCACTTCCTTTTATGGAGAACCTCATATTTTCAACAATATATATTGAGAAAGGAGTTAGACAGGAAGACACCATCTCTCCTAAATTATTCATAACATGCCAAGAAGTTTTTTTAAATTTAGATTTGGAAAAGGTAGGAAATAACATCAATGAAGAATACCTTAACAACTTAAAATCTGCAGATAATACAGTTCTATTTAGTTGATTATGGGAGGAATTGCAAAAGATGATAGAATATTTCAACAGAGAAAGCAGAAATGTAAGACTAAAAATGTCTATGAGTAAAACTAAGATATTGCTCAATAAAAATACAGTGACAACAAATAAGGGTTATCGACGAACCTCAGTAAATATTTTCCCGGGTCATGAACCGAATTTTAAAGAAGGATAAGCAATGGTTGGAGAGCATTTGGTAAACATATTGATATTATGAAATATAAAATGACACTTTCTCTAAAATGTAACTTATTTAATTAGATGGTCCTACCAAAATTAGCAAATGCATCAGAAACTCGGAACCTTACTAAAGCCTTAGAACATAAGCTAGTTACAACTCAAATAGTTATGGAAGGAATAATGATGGGAATAACACTAAAAGACAGGAAAAGAGAAACATGGATAAAATGGCAATCTGAAGTAGAGGATATTTTAACATGTAAGAAATAGAAATGAATATGGACGGGACATATAATGAAAATGACAGACGATAGATGGATATTAAAAATAACAGAATGGGTCCCTAGAGATTACAAACGAAGCAGGGGAAGGAAGAAAAGACGATGTATTGATGAGCTAAGGAAATGTGCGGGCATAGGCTAGCAATGAAAGACCATAAACACACGCAAGTGGAAGGACATGTCTGAGGCCTTTTCCTGCAATGGACTACAAACGGCTGCTGCTGATATATATATATATATATATATATATATATATATATATATATATATATATATATATATATATATATATATATATATATATATATATATATATATATATATATATATATATGTATGTATATATATATATATATATATATATATATATATATATATATATATGTGTGTGTGTGTGTGTTTATATATACTTATATATATATAAATATATATATATATGTGTATATATATATATATGTATATATATATATATATATATATCACCATCATCATCATCACCTCCTACGCCTATTGATGCAGAGGGCTAGTCGTCTATCATGAGCTTTTAATTCAATACTTCTCCAATCGTCCTCTCCTACTTCACGCTTCATAGTCCTCAGCCATGTAGGTCTGGGTCTTCCAACTCTTCTAGTGCCTTATGGAGCCCAGTAGAAAGTTTGGTGAACTAATCTCTCATGGGGAGAGCGAAGAGAATGACCAAACCATCTCCATCTGCCCCTCATCATGATCTCATCCACATATGGCACTCGAGTAATCTCATATAGTTTCATTTCTAATACTGTCATGTCATTTAACTCCCAAAATTCTTCTGAGGTCTTTATTTTCAAATCTACAAAATCTGTTGGATATTGTTTCATTGTCATACCACGACTCATGT
>NC_090732.1:81057153-81077153 GCF_036898095.1 Palaemon carinicauda | reverse complement strand
TGTCGCAACTGGTGTATATCGATTTTTTAAATATTCCTTGATTTATTTGTCTTGGTTGTTTTGTTATTTTCGTATAAATATTACCATATTTCTCAATGCTCAATTATTCTGTATATTTTATGGTTCACATAAATTGGCACCCTTCTCTGCGAAGGCTTTTTTTGTAAGTTTATCATGTTTGCCTTGCTTATTTCAGTGTGTACATATTAAATTTAATAATAATAATAATAATAATAATAATGATAATAATAATAATGATAATAATAATAATAATAATGATAATAATAATAATAATAATAATAATAATAATAATAATCTTTCTTACAACAGGTTTTTGTGCCCATACGTCATATGTTACTCTACCCTGTATGCATCATAAAAAAGGCCACCAACAAAGTGAAAAGCATATCCTACAGAGGTCTTGCAAGAAAAAAAATGAGATGATTTCATTCACGTAGAAAGAATGGAGGACGTTGGTTTGGTAGAAGGTGTAAGATTGGGAAGAATACGGAGAAAAGATAAAAAGAACTGGAAAGTTCTGGATAGATAAAATGAATATAGTAATCTGTAAAGGAAGACTGAATATTCAGGAAATATGATAGAGTTGAATGGATCTGTGATTTAGGGACTTGGGATACACTACGGATGAGCCTCCCACGTTTTCGAATAAAATGGCTAAAGCAGTAGGAGTTTTCTGCTTAGGATTTTCATCTTTGATCTTGCAATGACTTTTCAGCTCTTTTCTATATTCAACCCCTGTCTAGGGATTATCATTTTTATTATATATATATGTATATATATATATATATGTATATATATATATATATATATATATATATATATATATATATATATATATATACATATATATATATATATATATATATATATATATATATATATATATATATATATATATATATATATATTTACAGTCATATAATTTTAGTATATAAGCAAATACCATGAAAAAATAAAATCAGAGTGTAGTTCTAAGAAGTTTCAAGCGTTATTATATATTCGAATCCAAGAAAAAAATTAGAACTTTTTCTTACCCAAAGATGAGCGAACAAACTAGTGGAAACGCTGGGTACTAACTTGTGCCATTTATGAGCTGCGTTGATAATCACGTGACAGTACCAAGTGCTACCTAAGGCCCTTATTCCCCGAAGTCTTTACTTATATATATATATATATATATATATATATATATATATATATATATATATATATATATATATATATATTCTTACGAAACTGGTCTAGCATAGAGTAAATATATAATTCATGTATTTTGTTTGTGTATTTCATAGGTGTGGAACCAGCTCATAGGGTGAGTTCCTCTCTTGTAGGTTCAAGTAATTGTATGTAGATTGTATAAGATTTTCGTCATTCATTTCGTTGTATTTTTTATTCAAGTCAGTGTATGTAAATTTATGCTATTTTTAAGAATTATCTTTTTATTTCACGTATTTTGTTATGAAGATTTATCTAATCTGTCTAAGTATGCTGTACGAACCATACGAGGGTTGAAAACGAGGGCTTACGTCACGTTTACGAAATATTAAATCATTTTTATATTTCCATATGTTTAGAATGATTTCGAAAACCACCAGAGTTAGTTTTACCTTCTTTTCAATGTTTCGAGGAGGTAGGGTGGGCTGAGTTAGCTGAGAGTTACCTTGTAAACAAGGTTTGATCCCCTGTTATATTTGTCTCGCTGGTAACCTTACGCCGCTAGGCCTTGCCTCCACAGCAGTAGAAGAATCTATTTAGAAGTATCTAGAATAAGTAAGTCAATATATATATGCCCTCCTAGGAAATCATAAGCAGCAACCTATCCCTTTGAAAAAGCCAAAGTTCGTCCGCCCCTCTTCTCCCAAGTGCCTTGAGTGGGTGCCCTCTCGTAAGTGAATAAGTTTTCATCCAACATATATCATGTGTAGTGTGATCAAACATGATAAATCCAGTGAATGTGATTCTAAATGTATTGTGTTAATGTAAGTAGTGGTATCATATAAATTTTTGTAACTAGCCCTGTGAGAGTTAGGTTAAAACACTGAAGTGTATTTATATTGCTTATCTATTCGGAACCCTTGTGTGAGCTAAAGCAGATACTTTTAGGTAAATTTCGTTTAGTATTTAATCATTAAAGTGTTAGTGTTAACTATTCTCATTACTCATGAAGATTAAATATTTGTGTAAAATTTGATTTCCAGTGAAACAAGGGATTTTATAATTTTCAGAGTGTAATATTTTCTGTTTTTTTTCAAAGGTTTTGTTCAGATTTAATATTTCGAGTGATTCATTTTGGTAATATTTTTCTGTATTAATGATGTAATTTTTATGGAATATATTCATTTTTGTAAAAGTGTATTTCTTCGATCACCCATATTTCTTAACAGTACTTGCTCGTAATCCCTGTATAAGAATCAAAGTAAGAGGTAGTTTTTTAATGGTTTGTATTAATTAATCACCCAGTTTTGTTTTGAGTGTACAAAAGAGATCTTTGGATATTCAGTGTTATTATACATTGCCGTCTGGGAGTTGTATAATTTCTCAGAGCTCGGGTATTTTTCAAGTATAACAGACTTATGTAAAAATAAATATGTGATTTTAGAACTCGATAGGTTATGTAATTTGCTAGCTTGATATATATATATATATATATATATATATATATATATATATATATATATATATATATATACAGTATATGTGTGTATAATTACATATATACATATATATATATATATATATATATATATATATATATATATATATATATGTATATATATATATATATATATATATATATATATATATATATATATATATATATATATATATATATATATATATATATATATATATATATATATATATATATGTCTGGTAACACTGAGCGACATTCCCAAACGTATGACAACTTGGTTTCTCTCCATCCCTCAGGCAGAGGGGTAGGATTAGCTGGCTTGTAATTATAAAACTGGTAGAGGATGGGAAGGGTTGAATCTGCGTGTGGGCGTATACGTGTGTGAGTATATTTATCTAAATAATTAAAAGTCATTTTGACGGGTCGAGTATACTAGTGTATATATATATTGTTATTCATGGCAGTCATTGCGCCACTATTTTCAAATAAAAGACCCCGCCAGCAAGGACCGGTCAACATGCCACAAGCGTTGAGACCCTACCCAGAGCCTCACCACCTGTCCAACCATCCTATACCCCTCTACTCCCCTGAGGTCTCATTTCAGACATCTTCAAAGAACTCGTGGTCGTTTAACGCCGCCACAACGGGATCCCAGGAGAAGTCAGGAGGGAGACAAATTGCGAAGGATGTCGGGAGATGAGACCAAGGCCGATGACCAATGGGACAGCGGTCAGGCCAATGACACCCCTCCCCCATTGGTGCACACATGGTTAACTCGACATAGGAACGGATGGGCATTCTTCTTCGCGCTCCAACCTCTATCTGAGCAGGACCTGTGATACGTTCTCCACAAGGGAAGAAACAGAGTCCTTTTTATCAAGGTAAGATGTCTGTTTGAGTACCTCAACCTCATCATCCTTATCCAGCCCTTCTTTATCATATCCCATCCTTCCTTTTATCCTTAACGAAAGATCCCACCCAATGGACCTTTATCCTTCCAACCCGTATTTCCCAACCACGTGTACCGTTTGCTCCTAACCTTAATCAATTCATCCTGTGACAGTGCTGATTCCCACGTGTAGTGTTTAAATTCCTAAATTTTGCACTTCTATTCTATTTGCTTAAAGGTTTTAACCAAACGACTACATCGTGTTCCAAGCTTGTGTAAGTAAGTGATCGGTTAATAATTTGATTTATTTCCCTTTCCAGGGAATGAGATTGCTGTGCTGAAGCCATCCACGGCCCACCCAACTCCATGTGAGCACGTTGTGACAATCCAACCCCCCGTGAAGCACCTTGTGGCTTAATTAGAATATAGTTATCTATTGTGCTTCCCTTTTTATCAACTTTTTATTAAATACTATTGTAAATATAACTTATTGTCGGTATTCCTTGTCTTATTGCCGACTGGCGACCTTCCCATTGTCCTTTGTTCATGCCCTGAGTTCTAAAGCAAGGCCGGACTCACAAGGCCGGGCGTAACAATATATATATATATATATATATATATATATATATATATATATATATATATATATATATATACATGTATATGTATATATATATATATATATATATATATATATATCATCATCATCATCTCCTTCTACGCCTATTGACGCAAGGGGCCTCAGTTAGATTTCGCCTGTCGTCTCTATCTTCAGCTTTTAAATCTATACTTCTTCGTTCATCATCTCCTACTTCACGCTTCATAGTCCTCAGCCATGTAGGCCTGGGTCTTCCAACTATTCTTGTACCTTGTGGAGCCCAGTTGAAAGTTTGGTGAACTAATGTCTCTTGGGGAGTGCAAAGAGCATGCCCAAACCATCTCTATCTACCCCTCACCATGATCTCATCCACATGGTACTCGAGTAATATTTCTTATAGCTTCATTTCTATTCCTGTCCTGTTATTTAACTCCCAATATTCCACTGAGGTCTTTGTTCTCAAATCTTCAAAAACTGTTGGATATTGTTTCATTGTCATACCACGACTCGTCCCTACAATAACACTGATCTCACTAAACTGATATCATTGGAAGGATAAAGGATTAATGAGGCGGATTCATTTAAATATTTAGGAAATATGAGTTCTAATATAGTGTCTCTTGAATTAGAGTTTAAGGAAAGATCGAAAAAAGCAAATCACACAATGGATAGGTTAAGTATAATATATATATATATATATATATATATATATATATATATATATATATATATATATATACTGTATATATATATATATATATATATATATATATATATAGTATATATATATATATATATATATATATATATATATATATATATATATATATATATATACTGCATATGCAGACATGCATACACCCGTCACTACCTATTTCTCTAAGATAATCATAGTTAAGATTTTAACGCTTTTGTGAACACAATTTACTCACTCGTACATGTCTAAAGCAAATTGTTGAGAATAAATTATTAATCACTGTTTTCTTGACTGATAAAAAAAAAAGAAATATGTTTTGACTTTCAGTTAAAAGATGTAATTATTCAGAGAAAATAAAATCACGTATTGGGCTCAAACCTCAACACCCTTATCATTAACTTACATTGCAGACAAATTCCTGTCTTCTGGGCAATCTTTTCCTTCAACACTTTCTTTGATTCACAACTCCAAAGCTATTACTTTGACAGTCTTTCAACTCTGCATGATGCTAAAATTCTTCTTCATGCTTGATCAACTTTGTTTCCAAGTACATTCACGCATTAGGATGTAAGTGCTATTTAGATGTGTGCAAAAGACTTATCACAATCTATCAATTGCTTGTCTGTTGGAAGGTAGACATTGCATCGTGTATAATCCCCTTCTTGAAGAGTTAATTATTGAAGGCAAATCTCTCTTGAGACATATGAGAGTTTTAAGAATCGGTGAATGCTGTAGCTACGAACAACCACTCTGTTCAATCAATGTAAGGATTTTTAGTTAAGCTTTTGCCAGTAACTAAAAGTTCTCCTCACAACAATGCAATGTCCCCTATGCCTATCGCAGGATGACAGATATCTTATAATCAATCAATCTATGCCTCTCAATTGCTTATCATGTCAGACTTAGGATTTCCCTAATGCTAATTCCACACTGGACTACATCCTGATGTAGCGGACCAAACGATGTGACTAGAAATTGATACTCGGCCTTTTCGCATCAGCGTAAAAGTTTTAATTCGAGATATTTAAGAAAAGGTATCTTTAAAGGTGAAAGCAGTTTGCATCGCAATTACTTAAATGTTACCCTATCCTCCAGTCAAATCTGGATTTTTCCACTGGATAAGATGGCTTTTCAATAGTGGAAGTTTTCCTTATAATATATGTTTTTACTTCTGTGAGAATGCAATTGTTAGATGCATGATCGTGTTTTATTTGTGAATCTTTCATGTTTGAATATCAATGGCAGGTGTCGAGATATTTGGAAGCACAGTTTTAGAAGTCAGTCTTCCCCACTCCATGAACAACCTTTATGATTTCTGCAAACAATATGTATTAAAAATTCTTATACACGAGTGATTGATTGATTGATTGATTGAAAGTTTTCTGGCATCCTGACATCTAAGGTCATTGACGCCGTATACACGAGTGAAAGACTATCAAACTTTCTACAGCTTAATTCCTTTGGTAATGACGGTTTGCAAATATTTATTTTACGTGATCATTGCTTTTGAATTTTATACTGGCATTTATATCTTATATACTGGGTAATGATATCATATTGCTTATTATCATGATGTGTGATATACAGTATTAATTGATTATTTGTATTGTTTTTCCTGTGGAAGATTTTTATCTTATTTGTGATTATTTACTATACGGTGATGAAGAAGACCAGATTACTAATTTCATGGCTGTAGTAATACAAATTACTCTCTAAAGAAAAAACTTGAATAAGTAATTAGGCATGCAAAAAAAATAAAGAAAACAAAAAGTAGAGCAGTAAAATTGGCCGATCTCTCAGAGAAATATGTTAATGTTGTTGCATAGTAATCAGGTTAACATATTCCTTCAACTTCTGTGGGCTGATTTATATTTAATCCTTATCGAGGAGTATTTTCTTTAGGTTCATTTTGTGGACAATAACGACAGAACGAGTGTTTAAATTCCAATGATTTGAAAACTGAAATTTTGATCTTGTTTCTTTCTTTGCAATTCAGGTAACTCTTCCATTATTATTATTATTATTATTATTATTATTATTATTATTATTATTATTATTACTAGCTAAGCTACAACCCTAGTTAGACAAGCAAGATGCTATAAATCCAAGGGTTCCATCAGGGAAAATAGCCCAATGAGGAAAGGAAATAAGAAAATAAAGTACAATAGAAGTAATTAACAATTAAAATTCTTCAAGTACAGTAGCAACAGTAGAATAAATCTTTCATATATAAACTATAAAAATCTTTAAAAAAAATCAAGAGGAAGAGAAATAGTGTGTCCGAGTGTACCCTCAAGCAAGAGAACTCTACCCCCAGACAATGGAAGGACATGGTACAGAGGCTATGGCACTACTCATGACTAGAGAACAATGGTTTCAATTTGGAGTGTCCTTCTAAAAGAGATGCTTACCACAGATAAATAGACTCTGCTACCCTTACCAAGAGGAAAGTAGCCAATGAACATTTATAGTGCAGGGGTTAACCCCTTGAGCGAAAAAGAATTGTTTGGTAATGTAAGTGTTGTCAGGTTTTTATGAGGGCAGAGGAGAATAGAGAATAGGCCAGACTATTCGGTGTATGTGTAGGCAAAAGGAAAATTAGCCATAACGAGAGCGAAATATCCAATGTAGCACTATATGGCCAGTCAAAGGACCCAATAACTTTCTAGCGGTAGTATTAGTCAGGTAGCCGAACTCTGTATTTAGCTTTAAAATTGGCTCGCAGCTGATTTCATGTTAGAATAGTGCAACAGGTGTGTTTTAAGTGTCAAGGCATGGGGAAGTCTAGTTCATCTTGTTGGACACTGTAAATGTGGATGGTAGAGCCGCCATGACAGTTCCCAAGATGGCCGCCGTCAGAATTTGTTTTATTCATACTGTAGGCTGTAATGGACAGAAATTTGTGATGTTTGTGACAATTACGACATATTTCAACTCGAGAAACATGTTTATATACTTTATTTTAGTTTTGGACCGCAAAAATTCGTATTATTGCCAGTTTTATGAGGAAAATTAAGAAAATGGGGTAAAAATGAAATGAGGGTAAATGATCTGGAAAATAGACTTAGCAGAACAATCACTACGTGTATTAAAGGAAACATTGAAGGAACAAACAGATTTCACAAATGCCTACTGAACTTGAACAGTAAATGGATTTCTGCAAAGGCTTTTACATCCACATGCTTGTGTGCATCCAAGTCCATTATGTGTACATTTGCAACGTCGAGTTGCACAAACTGCTCGACATTTGCATGTTGTGAGCTTCAAAGAGAATGCAGTGATTGGCTTCCCAGTCATCAATTGTGGCTGAAGCATCTCACTACCTTCTTTTACCACCAGTTCCCACCTACTTTCCTCAGGTGCAAGAAGATGCGGTTCAGCTTCCAAGGCTTTTCTCCACACTAGGGACTGATAATGTGCGCACCTGATGTGAAGAATCAAAGCATCACAGGTTGGAGGCAGATTCTCAATTGATTTGGTCAAGCCACGAAATAGTTCACACCTGACTTTCTGGATGGAGTTTTCTTGACTATTGGGAACATACAGCTTGCAGACAAAGGATTCTGTATCAGCAATCACATTCTCATCTGGAAAGTCTTCCTTAGCGAGATTCTGCAGAAGCTGTGAGTTTTGTTGGAAGATAGCCCATGCAGAGTGCTTTCCAATTCCAGCAAACTGGCTTGTACTATTCGAATCTGTTACATCATGAAATGCGAGAAGTGATGCTCTCTGCGAATCTGTGATGTTGATGGAATGGACAGGAACAAAGTGTTGCTTTTTAGGTGTTCCGGCTTTCATCCAGAGAAAGTGGCTGAGATGTGGCTGAAAGGCAAGAAGGAGAACAAGAACATCAGTGTCTAGGCTCACAACAATAGTTTGTGGGTATCCCTGTTCACTTGCATCTTTCACATTGAGAAGAATCCTAGTGTCCGCCTCTTCATGCTCAGCAGATGACAACTTTGAAACATCTCTCCCTGACGATATCCACACTTTTGCAGGGTTCGTGAATCCTCCGTTCAATACCAGCTCCACTCCTTCTTGATTATGGAGCTTGTTTGCTAACTCTAGGCATAGAAAATTAGCCAAGCTCGCTTTGTTTTCATCTGAGGAGATGAATCTATCCCACTGCCCCATGGACTGACTTCTTGTTTGCACATCTCATCTGATTGTTTTCTTGCCTTGTACTCTCAGACTTCGAGCTGTTGACTTGAATTTTTTCTTCCTGTACTGGTCAAAGGCAAGGTCAACCCTACAACAACTGTTGGAAAACACGTGACTGATATAATCAGCAACAGCATCGCCCCATTCGCCGAGAGTTTTAGCATTCATCCTATTTCCTAGTGTCTAGATCACGGCCATTCCATCAATGACATTGCATGTTTGTAAAGGTTCAGACGTAACATTGTGTGGCAAGCCTTGCTGGAGAATCTTGCTAAGGTCTGCTTTGTTCTGAGGTAGATGCAGTCTGCCATCAGGCATTGCAGGAGAAAGTGGCACTGCACAAATTTCTTGCTCCAACATTTAGTTCATGTCAATATCTCTGCATGCTTGCATTGCTGTCACCACACGCATGAGTAGTTTTCTGTCAGCCTTTAGTGCAACAGTTTTTTCCTTTCCAACATTGACTTCCACAGTGTACATGCTCTCAAACGTTTTAAGATTATTTGACTTAATTCTGTCGTGAAAACCTGTTGTCTTCTTAGTGAACCTGTTCTCCGCAAACTCTGACACAATCTGCTTCTCTGTAACTTCAGCATGCAGGTCATTCGTAACCGATTCACTTGCAATATCACCTGTTATAATTGACACTATTTCTCAGGAATTGCGATCAAATGGGTTGTGAATCTCGAACAAGTCAATAAGCTTTTTCACATTATCTTGGTCTTGCTTCATTCTCTTGGAACCAAAATCTTAATGTGCAAATTCATGCTCATCATCATCTTCTTCATTACACGCTACATTGAACATTGTCTTAGCATCTCTGCTTAGCTGAGCTCTCTCATTGAAAGTTAGGCCCCATCTGTCATGGGCGGTGTCTGTTTTTGTAATCCCCACCAGCCCTCCAGCTACCTTGCTGGCCTTGTTAACATGTTCAATAGCCTGGTCACCAGGTATTTTGTTGAACCTGTGCTTTGTTTCTTTTGTTACAAAGTCTCCTGCAATAAAGCCTCTGTGCACCTCTGGAGCAGTTGTGGGTAGCATATGCATATCAGCGAGGAAGACAGCTCCCCAGCGTGAGTAATGGAAATGATCAAAGGCTCCAAACCAAGGCAGCATTTCAGAAAATGATGTAAGGAACAGGCCCCAGTCTCCCTCACGAAGAGAGCGAGTGAACCTCAGGAGGATGGAGATCAACTTCATGTAGGTTCTCCAATGACAAAAAGTGGCAATCTCTGAACAAGAATCCTCAAACTCACTAAACAGGACCTGCACCTCTTCAGTTTCTGACAAAAGATCTTCAAGGAAGGAATTGATTTCTCTGTCATCTTTATTGGCAAAGGCATCTGAAACTCTCCCAGCTGCTACTTTTAAGTTGTCTTGGACGAACTTGTCATTTTCCTCTGTCCACATTGTGACGCTTGCCCACAGGACTGACCAAAGCGCTTCTAATGTCAGCTTGTGAATGCGAATGACGCGGTTCCATCCTTTCCCTTTCATAACTTGTTCACTTGCTTTTTCACTGAGGACTTCCCTTTCAATCAAGATGTTTTCCAGGCCTGAAGCATCCATGTACTGTCCCAACACTTTAGAGAAGTTCATTTGGGTATGGAAATCCCCAAGCATGATTACCATATCCTTACAGCTGTTCTTGTCCCATTGGAGCATTTTTGCTTTGCAATACAGCTGCTCGTCAAAGGTTATGATGGTGTACTTCTCACCCATCTTCTTTGTCATAGCTTGACTGTTCTGCATGACAGTCCATAAAACCCCACAACTCAAGAACCATAATTAGATTTGATGAATAATAAAATGTTTGAATAAGATAATATCAAAATAAGAAATTAAAGAATTTAACATACAGCTAAACATACAAACATACAATCAAACTACACCCAAATTCCTCGGTTATACGTTATATCAAACGATCATCAAACACAACCGAAACACGACGGTGCGCAAAGTTTGTAACAGGTCAACCACAGTCGAATCTGATTACTATTATTAGTAAACATAACAAAGTTACCAACACACTAAAAATATCAAATACAATACAAAATCAAAACAATTTAATCAATACGAGTTCACTACAAGTATAAGCTAGGTTTAAAAATCCATGCATTGCATTTTGTATATTAAGGGTTCTAATTCTTAGCAATGTGAATTAGGAACTCCTACAAATTTTGCCAAATATTTTTAAAAAATAACTTTTATGGAGAATGTATACACCAAGGTTTATCTTAATGCCAGAATCAACTTATTCACGATGAAAAACATAGGAAATGACTCCAACATTGTAAGTTTATTGCAATTAGAAGCTGAAATATGACAAAATGTTTAGAAATTGGCGGCCATTTTGAAAACTGTCATGGCAGCCATACTATTCATATCTATAATGTCCGACAAGTGGATTCATATTTATCTGTATCTGAACAATCTATTTAGACTTGTTGGACTATTTTAACATGCAATCAGCAGGGTGTTGCACATTTTCTGACTTTGACTTCCTGACTATATCTCAACTGGGGCCCGGTGCCCTGGCCAATCTACTACCTATAGTACAGCTAATATTCTTATTTAATTTTGGTCTTTGGTATCATTGTCTACTGATTACTTTACTTTACCTTTACTTTCAGGGCTTCTTTTCTGTTCCTTTATGGCAGGGGAACCCTACTCTCTACAAGACCTTCACAGTCATTTTATCATGTTCATTCAAAGGCATACCGCATTTCACACCGCATATTGGTCGTTTATTGTCAAATCTATACTATCGGAGCACTTAGAGAACAAGAAAATCTTCAGTTTCCTCTTGAAAGCCTTAATATCTTACGTCTTTCGGATGTCTAGTGGGAGTTTATTGTATAGTCTTGGGGCAGCATATTCAAAGGCTCTAGAGCCTACAGTGGACATATGTCTAGGTTCCAATAATTGAAACCATCACGATTTGTTGGCTGCACAATATGTAGCAATTCTCTCAGAAATTTTAGATGTCCGGTAATGATAACTTGATGGGTTACTGTATATATTTTAAGCTCAATTCCTGCTTTAATAGGCAGCCAGTGTAAATCAATTAGCAGTGTAGGAGTGATCCTTTCTTGGGGTGGGACACCTTTTACCAGTCTTGCTCCTCTGTTTATTATGTTTTGTAATTTCTTAAGTTGCACTTTTGGTAAATTGAAGTAGATGGAGTTGCAATAGTCAATGCTGGTAATAATACAGTTTATCACAAGTTTCTTTACAGAATGTTCATCCCGATACTATTTTATAAAGGCAATGTTTCTAAGATGATATCCAGCAGTTTTCACTACGTTATTTATTTGGGCATTGAAAGAGACACGCCTAGATCTCAAACTTTACTAGATATCGGGACATAGTTGTTATTTATGTTTATTTGAATACCAACCAAGTTTCTTATGTTGTTTTTCTTTCCAACCACCATAAACTCAATTTCATTTTGATTTCATTTTAATTGTTTGATCGCCATATATTCCCTAACACTGGCAAGATTTTGGTGTAGATTTTCAGTAGTGTCGTCTATATCATTTATGGAGACGTAAAATCGTGTATCATCGGCAAATAATTTGAACTTCACTCCACACCTTTGTAGTATTTTCGACAGACCAATGTTATAGATACAGAATAAGATTGGGCCCAGTACACTCCCCTGAGGTACCCCTCTGTTTAATGGTCCATATGATGAATAAGAGTTTCCAATTTGCACACAATAATTTCTGTCAACCAAGTAGTCTTTTAGGTATTCAAAATCTTGATCTTCAATACGATGGACCGTAGATCATTTAGTAGCAGTTCATGCACAACTATATTAAAAGCAACACTAAGATCAATTGATATTAAAATACTGCATTTGTTTTCATCCATCATTTCCAGCACATCATTTACAACAGAACAGATAGCCGTCTCCAATATTCTGTAAGCAGACTGGTTGTCTGGCAAAGCTTTTATTTCTTATAAGTGACTAATTAGTTATTCAAGAATTAAATATTCTAGCACTTTTGTAATAAAGGATATATTCGAAATAGGTCTATACGAGCTTAATTCCTGATAATCTAGAGCACTTTTCAGAACCGGTGTAACTATAGCAATTGTCTCAGGTTTGTGAACAGTTTCTTTTCTTTGCTCTCATGATAATCCTGGTGACATCGTCCTGTGTTATATCATTGAATTTCATTAATTCTATCTGTGTATCTGGTATAGCATTAATCTGATGTTGAATATTTGTAAGTGACCTAGTTATATTTTCTATTTTGTTTTAAAGAACACTAGAAAAAATGTTTGCTAGTTCCTGGTCACTGTACCCCTCTGGTACCTTTTTTTTTTTTTTTTTTTTTTTTTTTTTTTTTTTTTTTTTTTTTTTTTTTACATTTCCAATTATACCATTTAGGAGATGATAGGATTTATTTATGTCTGTTGCTGCTTCGCGGATCTTTCTCTTATAGTATTTGCATTTTTTACTTCTCTTATAATTGAAACACCACATATCTTCAATATAATCAAAAGAAAGATAGGTGAGAGGTAAAGACAAAAACTCTCTCTCTCTCTCTCTCTCTCTCTCTCTCTCTCTCTCTCTCTCTCTCTCTCTCTAAAACGATAAGCTAATTCCTGGTGCTAGAACAAAGATCAAAATGATAAGCTCTCTAGAACACATAGTTTACTTTGCATGGAATAATCAAAATTTGTTTTTCAGTTGGCGTTCTCCGAATGAATGAATACACCAAAGTAGAAGTTTATGGATAATTGTTTCAACAAAATGGAAATCCTTCCACCGATGCATCATTCAACATGCAAGCATTAAACAATCACATAGATATTATACCCTGAGAAAATAGATTCGCTTACGGTAAGTACGCAATAGCACTTCTCAACCAACGCAGAGGCAGAACGCTCTTTCTGACGCAAATGATATGAGATTCATAGTTTTAAGACATAGTCTTCTGTAACTCGCAATTTATTGTGCGCTTGCTAGTAGATATTTCAGAACTATTACCCTTTAGGTCATCCTAACTGTCTTTCACTAACGTTGGGTACATACATAAAATTTACAAATGAAATCAATCAACTGCTTAGTTTTCTTCTTCCCCACGGTTATCCCTACATTTAGGGGTCGGTTGCCTGATGCGCCCTCTCCAATGCCTTCTATCAAAGGCATCCTCTTCCACCAAACCTCTTCTCTCCATATCATCGTTCACATTATATCACCATCTAATTCTCTGCCTCCCTCTTGGTCTTCTCCGCCTTACAGGTCCCTCCCAATCTCTCCTCACTCCCTCGCCACACCATCTCACTCGGGACACTCTTATCATCTCAGTAATCTTTACTACACCTGCTATTATGTTTAGTACCAGGTACAAGTATATCTATGACTTACTGATTATATATCAAACACAAACACATTACATCAAAACTTACAACTTGTACTCTTTGATACACTGTCAAATTAATCAACAATAGCTAAAATAACTAGTAGTCAACTAAATAAAGTGAGCCACACAGAATGAATGAATGAATGGTCTCACAGTTCATTTCTACTGAAGGTGTTCGATCAACTTGGTCACCTCATCGGGTTTCTATCGTTCCACCTCCAAATCATTGATCAAAACACCTAGGTAAAAACTATGCTAGCCATTCAAACTGGTAGATGACAAGAGCTATCTAATGACCCTTTAGGTAGAACACCTGCTCCTACGTCCAAATGAATCAAGCAAGGTAGAGTGTAGGTATACCTCTGTCATGGGGAGTTTCAAGTGCTTGGTAAACACTGTCACGGTTCTCCTAAGTTCTAATATGAGCTATGAGATGTAGTAAACTACCTACTATCAAAATCATGAAAAAAGCCCTCCTCTACCCAATCTATTAGTTTTGTACTGTATTTCAGCTATGGTTATGAAAGCTGCTAATCACCACTAATAATTTATGGAATGTCTGCTACTGAGCTAATCTTATTCAGCTCGCAATCCTTCGTATCTCTATGATTGGTTATCTTCATTGCTTGACTTTGGAGAAATTTTAGCCTTTGCCCCTGAAATATCTAATACTTTGGACAGAGTCTGCCTTTTACCTCTCCTGACACTACTCTTTAAAGCTTCGCTCATCTCTGTAAGATTTCAAGCTTGTTAACCAACTACTTGCAATATATAGTTGTTAAAGGAGCAACATCTGTTCCCTTCCCAGTTCCCAATGATTATCCTAAAATTTCTGCTTCTACTTTGTATCACTTTTCAGTGGCCTCCTCCTACACATTCGTTCCCCAATAAATCAACCATATATTTCTTCTTTCATTTTCCAAGTCTCTACTTAAGCATACTCACAGCCTCAAATTGCTGTTTCTTTTTCTGCCAGATTTCATTTTGTTACATATCTATTATACGATTTCATTATCTTTGATATGCAATAATGCTCTCAGTTTCTCAATCTTCTTTTGACTTCCAATTTTCTATCTTTTCTAAGAAGATATAATTGAATTTGATATTTTGGAAACAGATTGTTTAAAGGATATTTAGAAGCCTCCTAGTTCAAATAATCTAATTAATGTAGAATAACATTCTTTAATTTATAAACCACAAGTTTTCTCTCTCCAAGATATTAGATAATTCATATATACCTTATTTATAGCGGTTTGAAATATTAATATCATAAGTGTTTCCTCTTTCATCTCTCTCCTCGATAGGGCTAGATTATTAAATATTTGCCTGATCAATCAGTCTTATTTCTCCTTTGACCTTTCTCTCTGCTGTAAGGTGGCTCCACTTCGTCTTATTAATGTTGCTATTCCAAATATTGTCATGTTGAACTCAAAAAAAAAAAAAAATGAATAAAAAAAAGTCAATCCCCTAAGTCGCTAGATCACTTACTCCTATTTGTTCTGCGGAAATCGATCACACTGTAATTCAATTCATCGTTTGTTTCTTTTTCCTTTATCATCAAGTTTATATAATGTCCTTACTGCTTATTTCCCTGAATCATATAACCTTCCATCCATCAAAGGACAGGTCTATCGCTTTCTTCTATGTCAAGTTTTATTCTTTTTCCTTTGACATTCTTTATCCTCTAGTTTCTCGGAATCTCGGCCAACTAAAAGCTAGATTTGAAAAAAATGAAGACTTTTCAACAAACAAAAGTTAGATATAAAGCCTAAAGCAAATGCAAGGAAGATACAAGAACCGTGAATAAATTTACTCATTTTCAAGTAAGGACATAATTAGGACCTTACAAAATATATTATCAGTGATTTAGAATATGGTTTTTTTCTTTGTTTTTCTTTTTTTTATAAAATGAGAAATTTAAATGCTGTGTAGGATTGATGAAGGATTTTAATTTACAGAAACAATTTCCTTATTGAAGCGGATAGTTTCCTTCATCAACATCCTTAAGTAAAAGAATTTGCTTATATATGATGACCATAACTTGGCATATCACGAGAGAGTAAAGCCATCTAATTGAATTGGAAATATTGTTGTCGTTCATCCTGTTAGGGTTCAGCTCAATCCTCTTTCTAGTAATACTTATAACATCAAATGCCACTTACTTCCAAAAATACTGGCCTTGATCGAAATGACCTACCAGCAATTGTGTGATAACAGTTTTATTAGTCTTGTTTATTTCCTTATACTCTCGTTAACAATTTCCTGTATAGCCGAGTGTACACACTAGCAGTTTTATTCCTCACTGAATCCAAGTGGTCCTTGGTTTAAAAGCTTTCTCAGTGCAATCTGAACATCATTAAAATCATGCCCGGCTATCAGCCACAAAGATAGTATATTTTATTTTCAAGCTTCCCAATTTTCTTGGAACTCATGCTTACATTTCCGGTAACAACTTGTATTTACCATTGGTATATGTAAAGAATTATTATTATTACTATTATTATTATTATTATTATTATTATTATTATTATTATTACATATAAGACCCATACTGAAAACTATAATAGAAAGCTAACTGAGGACCTGAAATAGTGCTATAGACCTCCCAATTTCATCATTATTCACATGAGCCTAAAGGATTGGAGTACTTAGTCCTTCATTGTTTTCAAAATAACCAAATAATTTTCTAGTTAATAATATTCAATTCAATCGTTATTAAAACAACAGCGGAAGTAATAAAACAGACCCCAACAATAGCATACGTAGGGATATATACTAAAAGGAAAGATAGAAAAAAGATGTGCATTAACAAAAATACAAAGAAAAGCAATTGCTTTGATTGTGTTTCGCTAATGTACATGTTTTATTGTTCTCCAAACCATTCAATTTATGTTATTGTTGGAATTCTGCTTTTTTATTCATTGCGGATTCATTTTTGTTATTTATCTAAAATAAAAATTGATAAGATTTCAATTGATGTTTGATTGATAGTTCCAAAATCCGAAAGATCCATGTTTTTAAAACTGGAAATACCGATGATAATCACTTCCTCTGGTGGAGTTGCGTTCACGTTAGTTCCTGGAAATTCTTACTAAGGAAAAAAAATCGAGTAATACATCTGATTCACAATGAGAGAGAGAGAGAGAGAGAGAGAGAGAGAGAGAGAGAGAGAGAGAGAGAGAGAGAGAGAGAGGGGGGGGGGTGCTCAACCATTCATTTGATTCCCAGGGTCAATGAACCACTCCACATCGTGCAGGCTACGAACCGTGCAGGTGGGCGTCAGTCACCTCACCATAGTCCTTATTAGTGTTTAAAAAGTAGCATTGTTGATCTCTGCATACTGATAGCAGCATTCTCATTCTGATGCAGTAACTATTACTCCCTTTACGCATTATTAAAGAGAAACCCGTTAATATTGGTTTATGAATGAATGTGGATGACGAGCGCAGTCACAAAACTTTATTCAATAAAACGCATTTTAGATGCGCCCTTTCATCGTATGGTTTTAGAACTGGAACTAATATTGTTAAGAACGAAATCAACTGGCTTCGAACGGGGAATCATAAGCTATTCTATTCTTGAGAACCGGAAGTCGAGGCGTGCTGTTAGAAAAGCTTGTTAGCACCAGGCAACCATAACTAAGTGATCTCAGCATTGCAATGGTAACGTTATCACAAGAAGATAACAGTTTCCGGTGGATAGTTTCATTTTGTACAGTAACACCTGAGAAAGAAAGGTTCTCTCCTCTTTTATTAACAAAACGAAGTTGGATATGTTATCTTGGTCATTGCTACAGGAACAATGATAAAAATAATATTAATAGTATCAATAATAATAGATATAGGTAGTAGGTTGGACAGGGCACCAGCCACCCGTTGAGATACTACCGCTAGAGAGTTATGGGGTCCTTTGACTGGCCAGACAGTACTACATTGGATCTATCTCTCTGGTTACGATTCACTTTCCCTTTGCCTACACATATACCGAATAGTCTGGCATATTCTTTACAGATTCTCCTCTATCCTCATACACCTGACAACACTGAAATTACCAAACAATTCTTCTTCACCAAAGGGGTTAACTACTGCACTGTAATTGTTCAGTAGCCACTTACCTCTTGGTAAGGGTAGAAGAGACTCTTTAGCTATGGTAAGCAGCTCTTCTAGGAGAAGGACACTCCAAAATCAAACCATTGTTCTCTAGTCTTGGGTAGTGCCATAGCCACTGTACCATGGTCTTCCACTATCTTTGATTACAGTTCTTTGCCTGAGGGTACACTCGGGCACACTATTCTATCTAATTTCTCTTCCTTTTGTTTTGTTAAAGTTTTTACAGTTTATGTAGGAGATATTTATTTTGATATTCTTAAAATATTTATTTTTTCCCTTTTTCCTTTCCTCACTGGGCTATTTTCCCTTCTGGAGCCCCTAGGCGTATAGCATTCTGCTTTTCCAACTAAGGTTGTAGCTTTGAAATTGAATTAAATAATAATAATAATAATAATAATAATATTCACATAGCAATGACAAAGATTTGCATGAAGAATGGCTTTTTTCCCTAAAATAACCACCATATGGTAGAGAGTTTTAAGGAGAGAGTTATCAGCTGTTTTTACAAATGGCGACTTATTAATATGCGCCTTGGATAAGAGAAATTGGGCAAAGTAGAGAACGATACGTTGTCTTAAATGCCTGATGTCATTGGCTGACAAGATGCTCAACCGCGTCAGTAGGCTACAGTAGGACTTCGTTGAGTCTTTGGCTCAATTCTTACTATATTATTATTATTATTATTATTATTATTATTATTATTATTATTATTATTGGAGGAATTCTAAGATCAGCCTCGGATTTAACAATAACAAATGCAGACTCGAAAGTGTCCTTAATCATACCTGGGATTTGACCATTTTCACACCACGCTGGCCACTGCAGATTAGTGATGGAGTGAGGCTTTATTCTGATCTCTCACAGCACATCAACCTAGTATGGGTGGCCCTGAATAGTGCAGCTTTGCTGATCATGGTGATAAAAGAGATTCTTTAGCGATAGTAAGCAGCTCTTCTAGGAGGACACTCCAAAATCAAGCCATTGTTCTCTAGTCTTGGGTAGTGCCATACCCTCTGTGCCATGGCCTTCCACTGTCTTCGAGTGGTGGTCTCTTGCTTGAGGGTACACTCGGGCACGCTGTTCTATCTTATTTCTCTTCCTCCTGTTATTTTTAAGTTTCTATAGTTTATGCATGAAGTATCTAAATCTTGTTACTGTTCTTAGTATATATTATTTTGATCGTTTATTACTTCTCTTGTAGTTTTTCATTTCCTTGTTTCCTTTCCTCACTGGGCTATTTTCCCTGTTGGAACCCTTGGTCTTATAGCAGCCTGCTTTTCCAACTAGGATTGTAGCTTAGCTTATAATATAATAATGTAGTATGATAATACACAAAACCTTTCATCACGTTAAGGCATCCCCATTCAATTCCGTAGGGCCATAATAAGAAACAACAACTTGCGTATTACCTCAACTGTTAATGCACGAAAGAAACAATCTAGATCTAAAAAGAAAACATAACTTTTGGGTAAAAAACTCAAAACCGATTGTTTTCAACTTTGCAATGCAATT
>NC_090732.1:81042153-81052153 GCF_036898095.1 Palaemon carinicauda | reverse complement strand
ATTCCTAGGTTCAAGAATCCTGACCCAAGTACCAAAAGTGTGAAAAAATATTGGAGTTATTTTTCTTATATTTTGTGTTGAAGTTTGTTTCTAGTTTATTCTTTTTAATTTTTTTTTTTGCGTTTCGTATTTCAGTTTATTTTCCTATCATAAGTATTATATTTATCTATAACACAGTAAAGATACAAATAATTCAGATAGGAAGAAAAACAATTTTGTTTACTTTAATTTCTGCAGGATGTCTAGATTTTTCAAAATGTGTTTCGTTTGTATTTGTACCAAAGTTTCTACAAGTCACAACTTACAATTGATACAAAAATTCATTTTAAAGGGAGACCAAACTCAAGTTCACGTTGTTGATTTAGCAATAATCTGCACTTTCTGTACAGAACATTTTAGGCTACAATAGAATAGGTGTACGGAATGTAATTCTGCAGCAAATAGTATATATATATATATATATATATATATATATATATATATATATATATATATATATATATATATATATATATGTGTGTGTGTGTGTGTGTGTGTGTATGTGTGTGTATATATATATATATATATATATATATATATATATATATATATATATATATATATATATATATATATATATATATAGAGAGAGAGAGAGAGAGAGAGAGAGAGAGAGAGAGAGAGAGAGAGAGAGAGAGAGAGAGAGAGAGAGAGAGAGTTGTAACTGCAATTGAATTTTTGTTTAATCACTAAAAGTGAGTTACTATGATTATAATTGTATTTTGTATTTTTCCCTCCTTATAATTGCAATTTGAAAATAGGACAGGGACTTGCCATTGTAATTGTAATTAACATAAAGCATATGTTATTACTCCAAGCCTGGAATGAATTGAGGAAATCACGATCGAGCGACGCAGAATCCACAATGTGATGTACGTGTTATTATGACTACGTCACACGAAACTGGAATTTTTTTCCGGTACTGTTTGGAAATCCAAATCTCTCATGTCTGAGTCAACCTTGGGAGACGCCAGAAATGCAGAGTGATTCTGTAGCAATCGGTACAAGAGTCAGGAAGTACGATACAAACCTCTTGGAAGAATAAGGTGGATTTTCGAATGAGGAATATGACCTTGATTGACCTGCAATCAAGAAACCTGAACATCGAACTGCTGACTTAATCATATGCATTGCCTGTTTTGGCGTTACTTTTTTTTATCAAGAGTAGTGTTCTGTGGATCTTGCATGGGACGGAACATAGTAGTGGGTAAAGGACCTTTAAGTATCAAGGACGCTGAGGTCACGAAGTATACCTTTAGCTGAAATTTTCTGTCAAAGTCAAGGGTATTTTTATTAGCCTTAGCAAATTGATAATAGTTTTAATGTTTGATAGTCATGCTGATGCACGTACAGGCCTCAAGACCTTTGCATTTCCAACCGTTAAGGCGTCATCTAGAAAGCAAAAACTCATATTTCAAGATTGCAAATACGAGTCATCTGTTTTGGAGCCATTGGGAGTCTCTAGAAATAGGGTAAGGAATACGAAGAAACCAAATTGCCTCAGTATCTATGCAGCTGATTTCATTAAGCCAACCGGTAATTTTGACAGGACTGTGTAGAAAAAACAAAAGACTTTCCATTACAATACAAGAAAAGTTACGAAAAACATCTGCACTAATATACACAAGAATACGCGATGAATTCGAGAACATAAAGATAAGGAATTAACTACGGCAACTCATTAAAGTTTAATAAATAATAATTGGTGTCGTCAAAAAATGCAAAACACACAAGTGCGTGGGCTAAGATACACATTGACGCACAAGGTCTATAGACTAAGAAACACACACACACACACACACACACACACACACACATATATATATATATATATATATATATATATATATATATATATATATATATATATATATGTGTGTGTGTGTGTGTGTGTGTGTGTGTGTGTGTGTGTGTGAGCGCGAGAGAGAGAGAGAGAGAGAGAGAGCCCTTTTTTCATTTAGCGTCAACGCTTTTAGAGTACTACTTGAGCTTTCCGTAACCTATGTCAGCCTGTTCAACATACCAATATTTGTTGTAAATTTGAACTTTTAAAGTTTCGTCGATTCAACTACCTGATTAGGAAGATCATTCCCCAACTTGGTCACAGCTGGAAAAAAATTTATAGAATACTGTGTAGTATTAAGCCTCATGATGGAAAAGGCATGACTATTAGAATTAACTGCATGCCTAGTATAATAAACAGGGTGGTACCCTACTGTTTGGGATTTATGCAACATGCTTAAAGAACTATATACATGCATACATACTGTATGTGTGTACGAGTCAACGTCTGAGCGAGCTTGTAGGTGTAGTGTTCCTTGATTGCATAGAAGCTTGATACATGGTTAGATCACCATTAGGAGGTTACTGTCATCATGATTATGATGATCATCATTATCATTGCCATTATTATGAATGTCTTAGCAAAGAAATTATGTGAATATACTTATCTGCTGAAACACGTTAATAGAAATCAACGATCTGTAGCACTAGAAAGGCAATTTATAGCTTGGTGTACAATCCTATATGTCTCTGTTGCATTTTTACAGCATGGTATAGAAACGTTTGTTTTCCATGTCAATTGTAATTGCAATAATGCTTTAAGTAGATTTCAATTATCATTAAGTTGTGGTTTACATATTGTACCACAGATAGAGATTCGTGTATTGCTATTAACAATATTTCATTCAAAGGTTGAACGTCTAAAAAGCAGAGAAATTTAAACAAACAATAAAAACAGCGCGAGAATGATTGTGTAAAAATGACCTGAATAAAATCAAACTTTACGCACATCTTTAAACACTCTAAAGATTATAAAATCTTTTTTAGTAACCTTCCAATGTTATTTGTAATTATTTCACGCAAAAAAAAGAGGAAAAGCTTGAAACTACAAATTAGACCTTTGAGCAAAAACCAAAATTGAACACCTGCCTAAGTGATTTTATGGTATCTCTTCCGTTTGCATGACTTGTCCGTACTGAGTGACCACTTGGAGGGGAAGTGGGAATTTTATTAATGGGGAGCTTTGTTAAACGGTCTAAAATCCCTCCACAATGCAATAGGTACATCAACTATCCGAGTCTTTAAGATATATTCGGAAGAGTGTAAGAGCGTTTTCTTCTGCAGCCATAGAAATGGTGAGATGGACAACTCTCTTGCAGAATTAGTGTACTCTTTCTCGTTTCTTAGTAAAGCTAATGGTTCATTTGGTATGTATTATTTCGTTCTATTTCGCTGTCCTTTGTAAGAACATTATGGAATTAGACAATTGTGCCAATAAAACTGTGTTGAACATCGTTTGTTCAAACTGCGAACTTTTTTTATAGGTCTCCAAAATAAATTTTAACATTTCAACGTCGCCCAAGCCACTGAATGGTACAATTATGCATGTTTACCTCTGTTTGTTTCTAATCGATTATAAAAGAAATGGATATTTACCAGCCTATTGAGTCAAACTTGACTGGCTGAATAAGTTCGGGAGATAATTTAAATCTTATTGATAAAGACATAAGTTAGAAATTAAAAACTATGATAAATATATATTTGAATTTAATCTACTAATCCTGTTTAAAAAAAAAAAAAAAAAAAAAAAAAAAAAAAAAAGAGGCACTAACAGAACAAATCTTTATTATGTTTTAAAAAGAGTACATTCACAAATTGTATATTGGATGGTTAAAATATTGTCACACTCGCTGTACTTGGGGACTCTCGCGAGCTGTGCACATAAAAAAGCCATTGGTCAATCTTGTATGACCAATACGCATTCTTGCAGAAATTACTTTCGTCCTAATATCTTTCCGACATGATGATTACTTTGGAGAAACGATTGGTTTTATTTGCAATGGACATCGATCTTTACGTTGCTGATATTGGGTAATACAAAGGAGGATTTCTCAGCTTCTCGAGAATGTTAGCGATTATCTCATCAACTGCAAAGCCAAGCACCTCACAGTATAACATTAATAAATTTTGTTTGTGACCCGACCCTCCAGTAACTAAGCATTTTTTTACGAGACATATGGATGTATTGTTAAAAACAAATTATTCTAATTCCATCATGGGTCCTTTTTCATACTTTTTCTCACTGAATTACGTTTGTTTTAACTCACATTTAGAAGATACTTGGTCGAGAGGAGGGATTTAAGATCTATTCATTCGGAAAGACTGTTGGAGTTTATTCATAAGGTCAAATTTACCGTCTCTGATGCGAGTGTGCACTTTCTTGATGCAAATATCTAAGACTATTCAAAATGCAATAGTCATGAATTTTAAATGTGAATGGTGTTAGTCGCAAATTACTAACCCAGTAATCCGTGATTTTTATTAAAAAATAAAAAAAAGGATTTTAAAAAATGTGTTTTTACATGGTGTATTTTCTATATGCTGGATTTGAGTAAATGTGTTTCGTACAGACTTTTTATGGCAATAATTGAGATGCACAACCGGAGAATCTTGTCTTAACATAATATGCCTCTTATTGGGGGAACATTGATACCTATAACTCATATGAGACTTAGTAGTAGTTGACATTTTAAAGGAAGACCCTGGAAAGTCAAAATCCTCAAGGCCTGTTGGTGTCTATTTCAGCCAACTCTTTACAATCTAAGAAAGAAGGATACAAATAAAAAAATCTGCATTGGTCAATACGAAAGCAAATGTAATTGAAAGGTAACCTTTACTTCCAGTATATTGATATCCATTGCTTTTGTTCCTTTTAGAGATAAGACTCGTTACTGTTATCCTTTTTTTCATGTTATTATCTAATCAAGTGATCACACCTTCAAATAACTCGGATAGAATGATGTTGGTAGCGAAAGCTCTTCGGATAACAAATTAATAAGACGTAGATTGAGAGGGACACAATTTACGATTTTAAAATTAATTTTTTTCACTTACAGAAAAAATCTAAATTAAATGGGAATTATTGGTACCAACTTTAGATTTCGAGGATATGGAAGTGAACAATAAATTCCTTCTGTTTTCAAATCATATTTAAGAATTTTCTTATCATCATTTCTATTAAAATTCCTCTATGATGCACAAAAGTTTAACTTTTATTTTTCATTGAGAGCAACAAAATTTGCTAAATGTTTACCTGGCAATGATTTAAAAAATGAAGCTTTGTAAATTTTTCATTCTTTTGAAATTGATTTAGGCAAACCCATGACTACTGGAATGACTTTTGGAAACACACACATGAACAGACTGGATAAAATTATTATTCAATATTAGATTACATCAATACTGTAGAAAAATCACAATTATATAATTCTCATAAGAAGGAAATCGTAGTCGAATGAAGAACTGTAGTATAAAACAAATCTATACAATTTCTTCTCTGTAATTTCTTTTGAAACAACGTTTCGGACATTTGTTCGTCATCAAGTTCCATGAATTTCAAAACTTTTCATATATGTGAATAATAAAAATAGGATTGATAAGTGTCTAAAGAACAATAGATTAAGATTTAAATTAGAATTATAATTGAAACAGAATGAAACTAATTATTTTTATCGAGGCAGAATTATTCAAGTTTAGACTAAGTTTATATTATCTGTATAAATTATTTCTAGCAATCTGAGTTCGGTCTCAAATCGAGCTTTACTATATATATATATATATATATATATATATATATATATATATATATATATATATATATATATATATATATATATATATATCTAGTCTGATAATTGTTATTATTATCATCATCATCAGCCATTACTAGTCCACTTCAGAAAAATAAGGCTGCAGATATGTCCTTCCACTTGTGTCTGTGCATGGTCTTTCTATGCCAGTCCACACCCACAAACTTTCTTAGTTCGTCAATCCATCGTCTTCTCTTCCTTCCCCTGCTTCATTTGCAATCTCTAAAGACACATTCAATTATTCTTAATGTTCATCTATTTTCTGTCATTCTCATTATATGATTTATCCATATCCATTTCTTGTTCTTACATGTTAAGAACAGTGTGTGTACTGTATATATATCTATATGTATATATATATATATATATATATATATATATATATATATATATATATATATATATTGACATACACACACACACACACACATATATATATATATATATATATATATATATATATATATATATATATATATATTTATATACACATATATATATACAGTATATATAAGTATATAAGTATATATATATATATATATATATATATATATATATATATATATATATATAATTCGTGTATATGTGTGTGTGCGCGCACATATTCGGTATGCATACATACATACATACATACATACATACATATATATATATATATATATATATATATATATATATATATATATGTATATATATATTTATATATATATATATATATATATATATATATATATACATATATATATATATATATATATTTATATACACATATATATATACAGTATATATAAGTATGTAAGTATATATATATATATATATATATATATATATATATATATACATATATATAAATATATATATAATTCATATATATGTGTGTGCGCGCGCACATATTAGTTATGCATACATACATACATACATATATATATATATATATATATATATATATATATATATATATATATATATATGTATATATATTTATATATATATATAAATATATATATACATATATATATATACATATATATATATATATATATATATATATATATATATATATATATATATATATATATATATATATATATATATATATATATATATATATATATATATATATATATATATATATAAATTTATATACATATATATATATATATATATACAATTACCGATGTAGACTTTACTTACCAAGTGTATAATAGCTATCTTCAATAGTATTTAACAATAATTTCGTAATCAATCATCAACCTTGTCAACGTAGTTTGATAATATTTCAGGTGAACACTAAGACCCGGACATCATGCTGCGAGAAGAAGAAGAAGAAGAAGAAGAAGAAGAAGAAGAAGAAGAAGAAGAAGAAGAAGTTGTGAAGGAAGACCATGATGCACCTGCATTTATACCTTTTGTCGTTCGGATGTTTGCCAGACACAAAAAGCAAAATATACAGTGCCTATTCAGATATTTAAGCCAATTCAATTCAATGAACGAACATGAATAGTGACGTCAGAATGTGGCTGATTCCGTAAAAATTACTCTTGTAACTCACTATGAATCGATGGAGATTCCCTTTATTTATTTGATTTAGTTCCAAATGACGGCCATTAAATGAGTATGCTTAGACACGTTAGTCTGAAATTCATCTACAGAAAGACTCTCTCTCTCTCTCTCTCTCTCTCTCTCTCTCTCTCTCTCTCTCTCTCTCTCTCTCTCTCTCTCTCTCTCTCTCTCGTATACATTTTTTTTGTTGGAAATAGGACTAAAATAACATACATACTAGCAGACCAAGATGATCTAAGTCGTGATTTTTTTTTCCTTTTTGCCACGCAGATGGATTTTCCTATGGAATGTTACCCTGGGTGTGATCATATCGTCATCTGTTCTCCACACGTTTTATTCAGCCAAAAAACTTCATATCCTATTTCATTTCCATGAATGCCTATGCCTTTTGGCTGGTATTTCATGGCAATTTCCCGGCAAAAATAATAAAAGAACTAATAAGGAAAACGATTAAAACTACAGACACCTGAAAACGGAAATCAAGGCTCTCACAGGTTGCCAGTAAAGAAAATGAGTCCTTATCATCATTTCATCCTAAGGAGACTAATTTCCAAAAGATGATTGTGAAAAGTGGATCAGAAAGCAATTAAAGGCTCTCTCCTCAAAATCGAAAAGAATGTTCACAGAAAGAATGCCCCCATAGAAAAGGAAAACAATCGTCTTGTAGAAGGGGTAAACAAAGCGAGAATCTACAAAAGAAAAAGAAGCATTGTTATAGCTCTGCCGAACTGCCTTTGATTCAGTTATTTCCAGGCGGGAACTCATAGAAGAAGTTTCTCAAAAAGAAAGGGTATATTTCAAAAATAAATGAAAACAGCCGCTATTCAACCTGAATAAATTGACTACAGTAAAACTTGAGCCATATGATGTATCACAGACAAGTGAGTAAAATGTAATAGCCTGGAAACCTTAAATATTGGTCAAAGTGAAAAGTTCATATTTTCACTACTGCAAAAACTTTAAATCATTTGCTGATGTTCATCGTTTTCTTTTTGACTTGCAGCCAAAAATCATTACTTCCTATTCTCCACCCTATTAACGAAGACCGTAAAAAAATCGTCTTAGAAAACAAAATCATGTAAAATATATCTAAAGAAAAAGTATGAATAGATCCGTCATGGGTTTCCCGTTTGAGACAATCTTGCGTCATTCAACATGACTCAGCCAATACTCGACTGAGACCAACTGCCTGGCTGACTGAACAGTACTTTCCCCTTCGTTTCGCGAACCCGTCACCAGCGGGGCCTTCCAGCGGTTCATCTGCTCCGTTAAGGTTTCCACCTTTAACGTTAATCGATAAAACATACGCACACTTTCTCTTTGCGCGTTTTTCTTTTATTTTCCCTTTCCCTTCATGGTTTTGTACAGTAGCCCTATTTAAAATTTATAAATATATATATATATATATATATATATATATATATATATATATACATATATATATATATATATATATATATATATATATATATATATATATATATATATATATATATATATATAAGGGATTAATAAACTATGAGAAAGCTTTTAATTCGGTCAAAACCTCAGTGGTAATGTAAGCAGGAGAAGATGGCCTAACAATTGATTTAATAATAGATTGAGGAGATTTGATAGCGGTAAAACTCGCTGAAAAAAATGTCTGCAAGAATGAGCTATACTTACAGCTTGGAAAAATTTTATCATTATACTAATTCACAGAAAGGGAAACTTACAAGACCGGAAAAATAATCGTCCAATAAGTTTACTCTCAGTAATATACAAAATATATACAAAGATTGCATCAAATAGAAAGACAACTAGACTTTCATCAACCAAGAGGACAGGCAGGATTTACAAGCGGGTATTTAGTAACTGACCATATCCATGTAATTAACCAGCTAATATCAAAATCAATAGCATAGGAAGACCCTATCTCCAAATTTTCACAATAGGCTTAGAGGAAGTTTTTAAGAATTTAGAATGGGAAACTGTAAGAATTAATATTAATGGGGAATACTTTAACAACTTTAGATTAGCAAAAGACATAGTCCTATTCAGTGAATCATGGGAGGAATTGAAAATATGATTGAAGATTTGAATAGAAAAACCAGAAATGTAGGACGGAAAATGAATATGAGTAAAAATAAGATAACGTTCAATGAAAATACAGAGAGACACCAAATAAGGGTTATGGACGAACCTCTAGAGATTGTTAATGAATATACGTAGGCTACTTAGGACAGGCAGAAGGTGTTTCACCAGGACATGAGGCCGAAATTAAAAGAAGGATAAGCATGGGATGGATAGCTTTTGGTAAACAAAAAGAGATTATAAAAATGTAAAATACCACTTTCTCTATAAAGAAAAATATTCAATGAGATGGCCCTACCAGATTTAACTTATGCATAGGAAACCTGGAACTTTACTAAAGCCTTTAAAGACAAGCTAGTTACAACTCAAATAGCTATGGAAAGAATAATGATGGGAGTAACACTTAGAGACTGAAAAAAAAAGTAACATGGATACAAGATTATACTAAAGCAGATGATATTCTTACAAGTAAGAAAAAATAAATAAACATGGGCAGGACATAGTTATGATGAGAATGACAGATAATAGATGGATATTAAGAATAAAAGAATGGATTCCTAGAGATTGCAGAAGCTGGGGAAGGAAGAGAAGGCGACGGATTGACGAGCTAAGAAAATGCGCGGATATAGACTGGCATAGAAAATCATAACCTGGCGGGAGTGCAAGGACATATT
>NC_090732.1:80982153-81037153 GCF_036898095.1 Palaemon carinicauda | reverse complement strand
TGCTACTATATTTACATTGTTCCCGTCTTCCGTAATTGCTGATTTTTTTTCTAATAGAGATGTAAGAAAATCTAATGCACGTAACACATTATGGAAGATGGAGTTAAACCCTAACAAAACTCAAAGCATGGTTGTTATAAGGTTTAGGCCCTGGCCGGCCAAACCAGATACTTTCCTTGCAAGTATTTTTTTTCTTTTTATTAAAAGAAACTCATTTAAAACTCTAGGTGAATAGCAATGGTTGTAAATTCATCTTTGAGAAGTATATCTAGTTAACTTCTTCATCCGTTGTAAGAGATTTGGTAAATTGAGTTTTTCAAAATTATAGAAGACGTCTTTTATAAAATTTTCATTTTTACTTTGTCACGTTTTGAATATTCTTTGTCAGTTTAGTCTTCAGTTGCTGTCTCACATCTTGAATTTTGTCAGACAAATAAATGGGGTCTATCAAGATTCTTATCCTTGATCTTAGTACTAGCCTCTGCCAACATCATTTAATTAACTCATCGTGTATGTTGGGTAAAATACTTTATAATTCTGACCATATTTCATAATCCTAGACTGATTCACCCACCACGCACTACATTAATTCTAATACTTGTGCACTTTCTTAGGGGAAATTCAATATGCATTTTTAAGTTTTATTCTTGATTTTACCGAATCATAGAATGATCTTGCTGATCATGTAGTTGAAATGGGGAGGGCGGGGTGGGGGAGGGAGAATTCAGATATTCAAACTATAGTCAATTTTTTTTAGTGAGGCAGATTTGCACCGACTCGCAGGGATGCCCTCTTCGCTCGGAAAAGTTTCCTGATCGCTGATTGGTCGGAAGTATTTTTCTCCGAATACTTCCGACCAATCAGTGATCAGGAAACTTTTCCGAGCGAAAAGGGCACCCCTGCGAGTCGGCGCTAATCTTCCTCACTAAAAAAATTACCTATAGTAAGATATATTTGACAGATTATATATTATGAATTCTATCTACCTAACTTTTCTATTACAACATATTAGTCTTATATATTATTATACACAGGCAGTATATTTTTTTCTTATCGGACTTCATTCCCTTCTAGGGCCCATAGGTATTTGTGCTTCTACTTTTCTAGCTAGAGGGATTGTCTTTCTAATAAAGATAGTAATTATATTTTACAGCACAACAGGCGCTAAGGTGTTACATTCCCATCACTTTACTGAAAATTAAGATCCTAAGCCTATAAGTGAATGGACTCGAGCACTTATCAAAACCAGTTTCACGCGATTCTAGATCCCCATCAGGTTATGGAGTGCAGTCGCAACATACAAGCCATCTCATTCCCGTGCTTCACACACACACACACACACACACACACACATATATATATATATATATATATATATATATATATATATATATATATATATATATATATATGTGTGTGTGTGTGTGTGTGTGTACACACACACACACACACACACACATATATATATATATATATATATATATATATATATATATATATATATATATATATATATATGTGTGTGTGTGTGTGTGTGTACACACACACACACACACACACATATATATATATATATATATATATATATATTATATATATATATATATATATATATATATATATATATATGTGTGTGTGTGTGTGTGTGTGTGTCTGCGCGCGCGAGTGCGCATGTGAATGCAACAGAAAATTTCAAGTCCATGAATATTAATGGTATTAAAACTCAACAATAACGTTACTTTAGTTTAATTAATGAGACCCAAGAGAAAATTATAAGTAGCCTAAATCAGTTATAGAATAAGAAGGGTTTATAACTTAATAGAAGCAAAAATTTTGTGACAGACTTAAGCTTAGTTAAAGATTAAATACAAAATTCATTTAAAGTACTAATTCCCATAAGCCTCCTAACATTTCTTCAAATTTGCAAATTATTTAAGAAGTATTAACATTTTTACGCTTTCACCCTGTATTGTGTCTCTTATAATATGGTGTTATCTTAGCACAATTATTCAGTCATGGAGAACAATTCTAATTGAAATAACATTTATTCGTAGTTTTATTAACACCCTTACTACACATTCAAAATGAATGTCCTAAATTTTCATTCAGAACCCGCTGTACGCGCATCACTTATTTCCAAATTTACGATTAAAATCATTCAGATTCTCTAATTATGCTATGGTTACTCGTTTGTCAATAATTATGAGAAGCATGAGCATAAAATATGTTTTAATTCCTGTAATCAATCTGAAGTGTGTGAGGTATGGTTAGAACTGTTTAATTTCTTTTTCTAGTGTTCATCACAATAGCCCTTTCGATAACTCCGTGCCTACGATCCAACGTTTGATTATTAGTTTGTACTTAGATAATATTTGTCCTATTACCACCATTCTATACTCTTGTTTCATTTATGTTACTTTTAATAGAGAGTAAAATTTCCTAAATTCAATTAGTCTTCTAAGTATTATAGTTGCCAAATCGTTTTTCACATGTCTGTATCGTACAAATTTAGATTAATAACTCATGCTGACAAAGGACAGATACTGTTTCCCATTAACCCTAAATTGTCAGTATTTTATCTCTGGTGCATAAATAGCAAGTTGCACGATTTGTAGAAGCGTCTTTGTTATCTAACTTTGTTTCTGTCAAATGGTGTTTTACCAATTTTAATGAATACAAAATGCCTCCCATCTTTAAGTTGAAAACAAAGTTCACGAGGTTGAACAATGATTGTTGATATAAAGTAAATGTAACCGTTTTTCGAAAACAAATAGAATTAACAGTCAATTAATATACCTTTGATTCTAAGTAAAGCGAGGTGCAAGAATCCTTGGAAAAAAGTTTGTCGCAATGAATGGTAAATAACGAAAACCATAAGGTGATTTGTGGAAGGAGAAATAGAATGAACATTGCACATGTGGCATCAGAATACTTACTATCGACTTTCACGATGCTCGACTGTTTTAGTCACCGCCGCGCCTTCCCACTGTTCGTTTGTGTGTTTCGAGACACGATTTGAAACTAATGGGAAAGCATTGTATTCCTCTCTAAAGCATTTTCTTGGAATTTTAACAAACATTTTCAGTTAGAATATATTTTTTTCACTAAATATTTGAATGTATACTACACTCGTTGATTTTTAAATGTTATGAATTAAATGAGCTTAGGAAACTTCAGTTGTAAACAAGGGAGAAACTTACTTACTTATTCTTCACAAAAACAACTGAAAAATTTGCCTCCGATTTCAAAACAGACATATCTATTTACATCTTCTTTTGATATGGATGTATCTTAAATAATATTGACTATTTTGTGAATGTGATGAGATGAAGGCGTTCGAAAGAGTTCACTGGTTCGAAACAGTGAGTTAAGGGAATTTGGAGTGAGGTCAGGTTGAAAAGGACGTGTTCATATTGTGTCACTTATAGTGAGACGGATGTTGTGTGAGTGAGAGGAGGAAGAAGTGAAAGCATAATGTCCTCGCTAATGTTATTATTACGGTATTATTCTTAAAGCATTGTTCCTGTGTTTAGTGAAGTAGTTATGATGAAGTGGGAATGGGGATAATTAGAAAAGATAGTGATGTAGAAGCTTGTAATTGGAAAATAAGTCCGTGAACACACACTCCCTTAGGTGCCAGTGCTGTAAATGTTTACAATTGAAGTAAGGTAGCACTCTTTAACTTGCGAAGGAGGAGATCCTCAGCAGGGCCACAATGAACGGCTTGAGTATCCGTGATATCTGTTGCCTGTTCTGCTGGCCCCCATGTCCATCGAGCATTGCAGCTAAGATGGCTTTCATCCCTCCGGAGGCAACGTATTCCTTTACTCCTGACGAGACTGGATCGCGGCATAGCCTTCACCTGACGGAGAAGGCCGAGTGGCAGTTTACAGATAGAGAGAAAGAGACAATCGAGGTCTTCTACACCCGCACCAACAGGGGCAACAAGATCGCCTGCATGTTCGTCAGGTGTTCGTCCAACGCAAGGTTCTGCATTTTGTTTTCCCATGGTAATGCCGCAGACCTTGGTCATATGAGCAGTTTTTATTTGAGTCTCGGCACCAGAATCAACTGTAATATATTTAGTTACGATTATTCTGGTTATGGTGTGAGCAGTGGTAAGCCTTCGGAGAAAAACCTTTACTCAGACATTGATGCAGCTTGGCATGCACTTAGAACGAGATATGGAATATCCCCTGAAAATATAATTCTGTATGGACAGAGTATCGGAACTGCAGCAACAATAGATTTAGCATCTAGATACGAAGTGGGAGCAGTCATTTTACATTCTCCATTAATGTCTGGAATCAGGGTATTGTTTAACACAAAACGCACCTGGTTCTTTGATGCGTTTCCCAGGTAAGAATTCTCTATGCCAGTTTTTTTTTCAAAGGATAGGCTAGTTTTCAAGTTTGCTAAGTGGATAGGTTTTATGAATTAGTCAAATTCTGCGGAGTACTTATATGGTGGATAGCTCGGTCTACCATAAGGTTTGCATAGCTTTCTGTAGGCTATGCTCAACTAATTTCTTTCTCTATCATTGTTATCAACTATGGAAATATGCTAAGCCATTGCAGGTTAATAAGTTTTAAAGTGCACAAAGCAATACATGCTACAGGAAAAGAGTAAATCTTGCCAAAGAAAAATATCCTTACTAATTCGGGAGCCTTTGTAGGGTGACGGCCAGATCCCGTAGAAAACGGGAATATTCTGAACTGTGGCCGTCGTTCTAAAAACGATTTTGACGGGAGAAGCTAACTTAAAAAACCCACCTAACCTATGCTAAAAGTCGTATCCTTACCCAGGGGGGCTTCGCCCCCCCCGGACCCCCCCTTACACAACATATTTAAGATCTGTAGACCATTTCCAAATGTTTGTATTCTATACAAGATAACAGTCTGAGCGATAATAAGCAAATTAGGACGCTTGGCCGTAGCGCTACAAACTACCCCTAATTCGCTAGGGCTTATGAATTGTCAATTCACTGCCCCTACCATCTTCACCCAATGGGTTAACTACTGTACTGTAATTGTTCATTACCGTAGCTTTCTATCATCGTAATGATGGTAACGCCGTGTAACATTGGTAACGTTGCTAATGTTAACGTTCGCAGTACATAGGCTATGTGTGAAGTGACACGGAATTTGAAAAAGTTATCATATTTTAACATTTTAACTGAATATATATAACAAAAGACATTATATTTGAACATTTTAACAGAAAATATATGTTTTCCTGTAGGAAATAATGTGATTTAACTGGTTTTCACCTTCATTTCAACCGTAATAACAGCAACCAGTTCCTCTACTTTAAGTTAGTCAAATTGTATTAGATTCTGATTCCTAACAGAAAATCAATGTTTTCCTGTAGTAAATAACGTGATTTGACTGAATTTGACCTTCATTTCAACCGCAAACAAACAGAACAACCAATTTGACTAACTTAAAGTAGAGGAACTGGTTGCTGTTATTACGGTTGAAATGAAGGTGAAAACCAGTTAAATCACATTATTTCCTACAGGAAAACATATATTTTCTGTTAAAATGTTCAAATATAATGTCTTTTGTTATATATATTCAGTTAAAATGTTAAAATATGATAACTTTTTCAAATTCCGTGTCACTTCACACATAGCCTATGTACTGCGAACGTTAACATTAGCAACGTTACCAATGTTACACGGCGTTACCATCATTACGATGATAGAAAGCTACGGTAATATTAGCATATGTATTTTAAAGCATTTTTCCATATACCCTTTACACAATATATAAAAAGGTACAAAAAGGGTACAGAACCTAACAAACCCACCTAACCTAACCTAGAAGTTCATAACATTAGTAACACTATATATAATGGTTCTTGTTCCGCCATTAGCTCACTTACACTCTCATGAAAATAAAACCTCAAGCTCGTATGTACTGGCAAGCGTAAATGTTGGGCTGCATACGCTAACAAAATAGTAAAACACACACATTAAAATTAAAGAAATTGATGACTTACTTATATGACTGCGACGACGAAACTTGTGGGTCACCGGGGTGTTGTGACTGAGAATATGGCGTCTTAACTTCTTTTTCTTAGTTTAGTACTGCACTTGGAACACTGTAAACGTTGGGCTATTACATTACGAGATTTAAGAAAATTATCAACATTGGAATTCACCAAAATACTTTCAAGTATGGATTACTGCAGTCGTTACAAGTTTCTAAAACTTCCATCGTAAATTACGCCAAAAGACGTCACTTGAACTAAGGCCTGACTTGGACAAAGGTTTCCACGGAAAAGGGATTGTTGGAAGGTGGGTGTTGGGAAATATTACCTCCCCCCATGTGCAAATTTTCATACATATGTGTTCGTGATTGTTTAACGGAAAAGCAATGGAGTCTAGAGAGTAAACATGAATGAACCAGAATGGAAAAATTGTCCAGAGCAATAATTTATGTGAAATCTGGGCGTGACAAGGTAATAACATAATGTATCAAAGTAATATAGCAAGATAAAATGGAATGTATGATAAATAATATTTAATGGGAATATAAAATGAGGTGATTTTATAAGATATCGAATATTAAAACGAGTAGTTCTTGGGTCAAACATAATATGTATACGAGGGTATTACATAAAAGGAATGGTATAGTTGTACTGGATCAAGTAATATACTTGAATAATGTGAGTGAAGTCGAATAGTTACATTTCACGGTTAGGGAAGGAGAAATCCTATTGGAGGAGGAGGAGCCTATGCGCGGTTTTTGCGCAGAAGGTCGAAACCTGCTATATACATACGAACGAATGGGAGCGACTACAGTCGACAAGTAGAATGACAAAAAATAAATGAAAAACACTGCTAATGATAGCATGTTACGCTAACATTTCCGCAGCTCTACATCACACGTTGGCAGCTCTGGTTATCGTATTTTTTCATGAGTCATAGCCTTTGCAACAGCGCCTCCAAAGTTTATTCAGTTATACTGTTTAGTCTTTTCCTTTGTTTATTATACATCCAAGAAGGTAATGTATAGAGAAGAAATGGCTTGTTTTACCATTACATATCGTTTGCCCAGTATGTTTTCCCCACCCAAAACCCTGAGTTCCCACTGGGGGTCCCCCATTATCGTAGGATATAGATATATATATATATATATATAGTTCGGAAACTGATCATTTATGACGGGAACAAGTGTCATTTTCGAAGAGAGAGGTATTTTTTCTATAGTTTAAAGTAGTTTTTTTTATTTTTCCTAGGTTACATTGCCCTGTAATACAGTAAAATAATACCTGGTTTTTCACTGTCTTGAGTTAAGAGTTCTCATGCCTAAGGGTACAATCAAGCATGCAATTCTATCTTATTTCTCTTCTTGTTTTGTTTAAGTTTATATAGGAGATATTTATTTTAATGTTACTCTTCTCAAAGTATTGAATTTTCCTTATTTTTCTTTCCTCACTGGGCTATTTTCCCTGTTGGAGTCCACGGGCCTATAGCATTCTGCTTTTCCAACTAGGGTTGTAGCTTAGCAATTGATGATAATATGCATGGTCAACTCGTGGCACCATATCAGGCCACAAAGTGGCAATTATGTTAAATGAAACTTGTGTAGCAATAGCACACATACTGATATAATTTAGGTGAGTTGCTTATGAATTAATTTAAGGTCACTCGAATAATAATTTCTTCCCGTCATACTGAGTCTGTTTGATGAAAGTATAAGCAATTATACATTTAGTATTCATGTTTTAACTGCATCAAACTTTTTATGTTGCCCATTATTTTGGGGATATTTCATACTTCCACAGTACCAACAATAGCTGTATATTGAATAGTGTGTTTTAAACATAATAACTAAAATAGATGAAATTACACTATATTTGGAAATAGATTGAATTACCGTGAGAAAGATGTCTTCATGCGATGGTAGTCATGCTTAAACCAGAGCAGATGAGAACAAAACGTCTCTTAATACGTCAACATCTATTAATTTTGTAGAAAAAGCAACTAATGATTGTCATACAAGTATTGGAAAGCTGCAAAAGAAAATTATTATTGTTATTACTTGCTAAGCTACAACCCTAGTTGGAAAAGCAAGATGCTATATGCCCAAGGGCTCCAAAAGGGAAAAATAGCCCTGTGAGGAAAGGAAATAAACAAATTATGAGAGAAGTAATGAACAATTAAACAAAATATTAAGAAAGTAACATCGTTAAAATTGATCTTGAATATATAAACTATAAAACCGCAAAAAAAAGGGGGTGAGAGAAATAAGATATAGATTAGTGTTCAAGTGTATCCTCAGGCAAGAGAGCTCTTCCCCAAATCAGTGGAAGACCATGGTACAGTGGCTATGGCACTACCCAAGACAAGAGAACGATGGCTTGATTTTGGAGTGTCCTTCTCCTAGAAGAGCTGCTTACCATTGCTAAAAAGTCTCTTCTACTCTTACCAAAAGGAAAGTAGTCACTGAACAATTACCATGCTGGGTTAATGTATGATGCTTTAATTACTAACAAAAATGAAATATACTATAAGGAAAAGACGATTGCTGGCAGTTTGGTATTTTTCTCTATATGTTTCATAGGGGCCTGGTGCATAGTAACTAATGTATCGGTCGATTGAAATGTGAAGTCTATTTCTCAGTCCATTGTATTCATTTGGGAGACTGGTGGGGTAAATGTACTATTCTTTAATTTCTAGCCGAATACATGAACCATATATTTCTTCCTACTCGCTATCTTATGTTTTATGCATTTCTGACCATGATTATTGGGGCAAACCACCCATTCGTTAGTTTTTGGACCCCCTTATATAAAGACAATTATGGTGGACCCCAGTGGCAAAATGGGTTTTTTGGGTGGGGAAATGTCATAAACGAGTGATTTGCAGCAATAATAGTGGTCAGAAATGCAAAATAAGCACAAAATAACTAGTTGGAAAAATATATGTAAGTGGCTGAAAATAGGCCAAAACGTTATTTAACATTTTTGATATTTGTAAAAGTGTACAGAACTTAACCAACCCATCTTACCTAGTAGTTTCCAGGTCACAACCCCTAGCTGGTGGGCAAGTATCCCCCCGGGTCCCCCTTCCCAGGTCACAAACTAAAAGTAAATCACAAATAAATCCTTACAGTATGATATAGTAAATCGCAAATAATTCCTTATATACATTATGAAAAAGTAAATCACAAATAATTCCTTACCTTATGATTGACACTGTCCCCCCCCCCCTTTTTTTTCTGTCTTGGCAATCCTTACAGAAGCTTTGCAGTAGAAATCTGTTGGTCTTCCCGAAAAGTTAAGCCTGAATTGGATCTTTGAGACATTATTTTGCGGCTATTTTTTAATTTCATATGAACTTTACACTGAACGGAGAGCATTTCCATCATAATCACTTATGATGTGATGGTGGTTTAACTCAAACTGAAAGGAAGGGTGGGAAAAAAATGGCTGTTGTAAATATTTGGAAGCTCCTAATTGGTTAAAAAAGTCAGGTAATGATTACGTTATACAAAAACCATAAAAGCTGGCCAAAGCAAATGCAAGCAATGCATGCGCAGCAACTCGACATCAGTCGCTCAGATATAAACCATTGACTTGGAGTGAGAGAGAGACTACACATTTTAATAGACTGATACGTAAGTTATTATGCCCCAGTCCCTATGAAACGTGGAGAAAAATACCCACCTAACCAACACTCATACATTTCTCATAGCGAATATCAGTTTCGCTAGTACTTTAAAGTATCATATATTTACCGACTGATGGTGAGTTATTGTGCATGCATTGCTTGCATTCACATTTGCGAGCTCTTCTTTTTTTGTGACACTCATTACCTGGCTTTTTTAAGTGATTACGAGCATCGAAATATGCATAAGTTCTACAGAAGTAATTCTTTTTTCCACACTCCCTATTAGTTTTGAGTTGCACCACCATCACATAAAGATGTCTCCAAGAGGGAACTTAAGGGGAATATAATCAATTTCAAAATTTAGAGTAATTTCGTAAATGTCGGCAATTGTTTATGATAAAAACGCCCTCCAATCAGTGTAAAGCTATTGATGCTCGTGTGAAAGTGAAAATTAACCCCGATATAATGACCCAAGGGGCAGGGGCTCGTGAGTGCAGCTCAACATGTACTGCATGCCAGAACATAGGAGCAATGATGTTTCTCTTCTGCGAGGAAGGCGAGGCATGGCGGAGCAAAAAACCATTGCAGTATAGTAGAAGGACGAGAAGTGAATAGTAGAGAATTGTAGTACGTTAATTTTCATCCACTTACATGAACCATATATTTTTCCAACTTGTTTATTTTTTATTTCTATCCATTATTTTTATTGCAAATCACTTGCTTTTGTCATTTCCCCACCTCTAAAAAAACCTTGTTTCCTATTGATGTCTCCCATGACTGTCTATATAATGGGGTCCAAAAACTCATGAACGGGGGTTTGCCCCAAAAATCATGGTCAGATGCATAAAATGCAAGATACCGAGTAAGAAAAATATATGGTTCATGTATTTGGCTAAAAATTAAAGTATTTTATATTTACTGGGAAATATGGAAACAATAGGCCAGACCATTTGGTGTAAGTGTGTAATTATTATTATTCTTATTATTTGTATTACTAGCTAAGCTACAACCCTAGTTGGAAAAGCAAGGTGCTATAGGCCCAAGGGCTCCAACGGGGAAAAATAGCCCTGTGAGGAAAGGAAATAGGGAAGTAAATAAACGATATAAATAATGGAAATTAAAATAGAATATTTTAAAAACATTAAAGCAGATATTTGAATCATAAAGTATAAAAGGACTTATGCAAGCCTATTCTCTTGCTTGAGGGTACACTCAGGCACACTATTCTATCTTATTTTTTTTTCTTCCTCTTGTTTTTTTGAAATGGTGTGTTGGGCAGGCTTAATAGAAGGGCCATGGATGCCTGGTGGTTTATCAAGAGGTTGTCTTTTCCTTTTTCTGATTATTTTTCTTCTCAAAACCATCCTTACTGTCCTCCCTTCAGTTGAAGTGGCTATCCTGGAGGGTATTTAGCCTTGCATGGTGTATCGGCTCCTCCATGTTGACCAGTTTTTCCGACTTTTTACTATAGTCTATGGGTATCATCAATCACTTTGTTTATAATTCTGTACGTATTGTTTTTGTTATAATTCTTGTTAATCTAGTTTTTAAGTATGCTGTCTCTTTTTTATTTCTATTAATTCTTATGCTGTCTGGAGACATTGAGCGAAATCCGGGACCAGTACGTCCTAGATTTCGTCAATGTCGTCTTCTGTATTGCAATATTCGTGGTCTTCATGCAAATATCCAAGACCTTACAGTTGCGTCCAGACAGTATGATATTCTTTTGTGCTCAGAAACTTTGGTTTCTAATATGAGGCACTCATCTGAGCTCCTTATAACTGGTTTTAAGAAGCCAATAATGTTGAAACGTGATGCCATCCCTAGGGCCAGGGGAATGGCGGTGTATATTAGGACCTAGTACCCTGCTTCTCATAAGTCCTGCTATCAATGTGGATGTCATGAGATTCAGGTAATAAAAGTTTGTGGCAGGCATAACAACTTTTATTTGTGTTCGATCTACCGGAATCCAGACATAGATGATTCTATCTTCGATTGTCTTCTTACCATTATGGCTAAGATACAAGAAGATGATAGAAAGGCTTCTTTTGTCTTTGTTGGTGATTTTAATGCTCACCATAGGGAGTGGTTAAGTTCTATCTCTCCTACCGATCGCCATGGCTTAAGAGCTTTAGACTTTGCCTCTGAATCAGGCTGTGAGCAAATCATAAATGAAGCTACTCACAGGTCTGGTAATTGCTTGGACCTCGTATACACTGACTCCCCTGGCGTTATAACTAGTAAGGTTGGTTCTCCAGTTGGGACATCTGATCATGCCTTGATTTCATTATTAGTGAAGACTGAGCAGCCTGTCCCTGATATATCATATTCTTGTAAAATTTATATGAAATCCCAAGCAGACTGGAATGGGATTTTACATGATCTTTTGTGCTTGAATTGGTCACAATTATATAATAGTGTAGATCCTGTTGTCCCTTTGAATGAGAATCTAGTCAACATAATTGATAGGCGTATCCCTTCTCGTGTGCTAAGGTATCGAGTGAAGGACAAACCGTGGTTCAATGATGATTGTAGACGTGCTTATTTGGAGAAACAGGAGGCCTATCATCTTTGGAAGGGGAACAGATCAGATTTGACCTGGAACAACTATACTCAGCTTCGAGCTTTTGCTCAGAGAGTTTATGCCTCAACTGAAAAGGAGTACAATTTAACCATAAAAGAAACACTTTCTGGTACAACTCAGGAACATAAATGGTGGTCTACCCTTAAATCTGCACTCTTTGGTGTAGATGCAACAGTTCCTCCTTTACTTAAACCAGATGGCTCAGTCACTCACTGTCCAAAGGAAAAGGCAACCCTTTTGGCTGATGTTTTTGACAGTAAACAGAGTAATGAAAAACTTGAACTTCCTCATTCCTGTTTTCCTGAGGCTAAACTAACTATAGTCTATTTTTTATAGCGGTGCATATTTGCACTTGACTCACAGGGGTGCCCTTTTAGCTCGGAAAGGTTCCTGATACCTGATTGGTCGGAAGTATTTTTGTCCGAACACCTTCATTGTTCTCGAATGATTACCAAGTAATGTGAATCTAAACTTATTTATTAACCTATATTTCTCCATCATATATATGTTTTGTCAATAAACAATGTGAAAGAATAAATATATTATAAAGAATCATCTTGGTAAGTCTAAATTTAGTAACACAATCCGCCGAAGTCAACGACAGCAGCTTGTTTTCGGATGCACGCTTTGTAATTTTGTAATTTTTCACATATTTTAACACAAATTGGGATAGATTACACTCAGCATAAGTTAAACATGTTATTATAAACTTTCTTTGAATACCAGAACTTACCAAAAACATGGAATTAATAAAACCCGATATTTGTGAAAACTTATGGGGAGGTGAAAGAACAGCCTATAGGGGCCTGGCGGAAAAACGATCCCGTCTGACTCGTAGACACAGTTTGTTTTTTCTTTCGCAATATAGTTCGGCCTATTCCTTTCAGTTTAAATAGTCTTACATTGTTTCTCTTCGTATTATTTTGCTTAGTATTTTCCCACATTCCTGTTCCTCACCTAATATCTATCTATTTCCCCGATATCCCTTCTTTCATATAGGCCTATGTGATATCCGCACAACAATTCCTTATGTTTTGTACATTACGTCAGTAAGTAGGTAAATAATAATAACAACATGAATGTTATGCTGTGTAGCAAGTATAACCTATTCTGTAAACCTGATATTAAGCATAGTATTTTTTTTTATTCCCGCCTCCACACTATTTTAATGAGACTAGCCCCTTCAAGCCATCACTTTCGACAGAGGATAAGAAATAAGGAATCGTAGTGCGGATATCCCATATATGAAAGAAGGGATATCGGGGAAAATAGATAGATATTAGGTGAGGAACAGGAATGTGGGAAAATACTAAGCAAAATAATACGAAGAGAAACAATGTAAGACTATTTAAACTGAAAGGAATAGGCCGAACTATATTGCGAAAGAAAAAACAAACTGTGTCTACGAGTCAGACGGGATCGTTTTTCCGCCAGGCCCCTATAGGCTGTTCTTTCACCTCCCCATAAGTTTTCACAAATATCGGGTTTTATTAATTCCATGTTTTTGGTAAGTTCTGGTATTCAAAGAAAGTTTATAATAACATGTTTAACTTATGCTGAGTGTAATCTATCCCAATTTGTGTTAAAATATGTGAAAAATTACAAAATTACAAAGTGTGCATCCGAAAACAACCTGCTGTCGTTGACTTCGGCGGATTGTGTTATTAAATTTAGACTTACTAAGACGATTCTTTATAATATATTTATTCTTTCACATTGTTTATTGACAAAACATATATATGATGGAGAAATATAGGTTAATAAATAAGTTTAGATTCACATTACTTGGTAATCATTCGAGAACAATGAAGGTGTTCGGACAAAAATACTTCCGACCAATCAGGTATCAGGAACCTTTCCGAGCTAAAAGGGCACCCCTGTGAGTCAAGTGCAAATATGCACCGCTATAAAAAATAGACTATAGTTTAGCTTTTCGATCTCGTGAGATTAAAGCTCTGTTGATGGACCTTGATGCTTATGGAGGTGTAGACCCAAATGGTATTTTTCCTTTGTTTTTTATAAAGACAGCAGATTTCTTAGCTCCAAAGTTATGTTATTTTGCGCAAGTTAGCAAGAAGAGGAGCTTTTAGCACTTGTTGGAGAATTGGTAATGTTACTCCTCTATGTAAATGTGTTTGTGGTAGCTCAAGTCCCACTGATTACCGCCCAATTTCCATAACTCCCATATTATCTAAAGTTTTTGAACGTCTTCTGGCAAAACGTCTTAATAGGTTTGCTGAAGGTAATCATCTACTCCCTAGTTTGCAATTTGGTTTTCGTAAAGGCCTTGGAGCATGTGATGCCCTTCTTACAATCTCCAATGCTGTACAGAAATCCCTTGATTGTGGTCAGGAAGTTCGTATGATTGGCCTTGATTTTAGTGCTGCCTTTGACCGTGTTAATCATGAGGCCCTTGTTTTCAAACTGAAACAGTTGGGAGTGGGTGGGTTGTTTCTTAGCATTATTATTGATTTTTTAAGTAATAGATCTCAAAGAGTTGTTGTTGATGGGCACCATAGTGATTATAGGAATGTGATATCCGGTGTTCCACAGGGTAGTGTTCTTGGCCCATTACTTTTCATACTATATACACATGACATGTGGTTTGGCCTAGAAAACAAGCTTGTTGCATATGCAGATGATGCTACTCTCTTTGCATCAATTCCATCCCCTGAATGTAGATCTAGGGTTGGTGAATCCCTTAATAGAGATTTAGCTAGAATTAGTGCATGGTGCAAATTATGGGGTATGAAGTTGAATCCTAACAAAACTCAAAGTATGATTGTAAGTAGGTCAAGGACGGTGGCTCCTCAACATCCGGATCTCAGTATTGATAATGTTTCTTTAAATATGTATGACTCTTTCAAAATTTTAGGTGTGATTCTCGACAGTAAATTTACTTTTGAGAAACATATAAGGTCTCTGTCTTCTTCAATTGCACAAAAAATAGGCTTATTGAGAAAGTCTTTCAAGATTTTCGGTGATCAATCTATTCTGAAGAAGTGTTTTAATTCTTTCATTCTACCTTGTTTTGAGTATTGTTCTCCTGTTTGGTCTTCAGCTGCTGATTCTCATCTTAATTTGTTGGACAGAAACTTACGGTCTATTAAATTTCTTATTCCTGATCTAGATATTAATCTCTGGCACCGTCGTTCAATTAGTTCATTATGCATGTTGCATAAGATTTTTCATAACTCTGACCATCCTTTACATTCAGATCTCCCTGGACAATTCTATCCTGTTCGTAATACTAGGCAGGCAGTTAATTCTAATAGCCAGGCCTTCTCCATCACGAGACTCAATACTACGCAGTACTCTAGAAGTTTTATTCCAGCTGTTACCAAGTTGTGGAATGATCTTCCTAATCGGGTGGTTGAATCAGTAGAACTTCAAAAGTTCAAAGTTGGAGCAAATGCTTTTTTGTTGACCAGGCGGACATGAGTCTTTTTATAGTTTATTTATGACATATTTGTTTTTGATGCTGTTAATAGTTTATATATGACATGTCTGTTTTGACGTTGTTACTGTTTTTAGAATGATTTGTTAATTTGTTCTCTTCATTTATTTATTTCCTTATTTCCTTTCCTCACTGGGCTATTTTTCCCTGTTGGAGCCCCTGGGCTTATAGCATCTTGCTTTTCCAACTAGGGTTGTAGCTTGGATAGTAATAATAATAATAATAATAATAATATTCAACATAAAAACAATTGCTGCGAGTTGAACTTTTGAAGTTCTACTGATTCAACTACCCGATTAGGAAGATCATTCCACAACTTGGTCACGGCTGGAATTAAACTTTTAGAGTACCGGGTAGTATTGAGCCTCATGGTGGAGAAGGCCTGACTATTGGAATTAACTGCATACCTAGTATTACGAACAGGATGGCACTTTCCGGGAAGATCTGAATGTAGAGGATGGTCAGAATTATAAAATAGCTTATGCAACATGCATAATGAACTAATTGAACGACAGTGCCAGAGATTAATATCTAGATCAGGAATAAGAAATTTAATAGACCGTAAGTTCCTGTCCTACAAATTAACATGAGAATCAGCAGCTGAAGACCACTCTGGAGAACAATACTCGAAGCAAGGTAGAATGAAAGAATTAAAACACTTCTTCAGAATAGATTGATCACCAGAAATCTTGAAAGACTTTCTCAACAAGCCAATTTATTTTGAAATTGAAAAAGACACAGACCTAATGTGTTTCTCAAAAGTATATTTGCTGTCAAGAATCACACTAAAATTTTAAGTCATACAAAGTTAAAGAAACATATCAAGGCTGAGATCCGTATGTTGTGGAGCCATGGTCTTTGACCTACTTACAATCATACTTTTAGTTTTGTTAAGATTCAACTTCATACCCCATAATTGGCACCATGCACTAATTTTAGCGAGAGAGAGAGAGAGAGAGAGAGATGCAACGTAGTACAGTATTGACTTGGCAAAGGACCCAATAACTTGCTAGTGGTAGTTACTCAACGGGTGGCTGGTGTTCTGGCCAACCTACTACCTGCAATGCTCTCAATGTATGTGCAATAAAGGGGATGACAAATCACTTAGTCTCTGCGTGTGGAAGTCTAGCAATCAAAACCTCCGGTGTTTTGACAGCATTTCATTACTATTATTTGACTTTGATTATGATAACTTTTTTTATAATGATGATTGGTGTGTTTAGGTTTATTAGCTTTTCTTATTTTACCCATTTTATGTATTCTCCCACCCAGATCCCTGATTTCCCACTGGAACCCCATTATTGTAGTTAAGGTGGGTCGTGTATCACTAAATCTGATTACAGTATTTGCGGCAGAAATATAGGCCAAATTAGTTGAAAACACACTATTTAAGCTAGAAACAAAATATTTTTTCATATCAGATATCAGAGTCTGGTTAAAACTGTAATTTCACCTTTTAAACATACACTCAAAAGTACATTTCCTCCTTTGTGGTCCTCCAGATTCAATATACATACCGTACTTACGGTAAGGGAATGTTAGAAGCTATAGCTTTAATAAGGTAATGAAAGATTTGATGAGTAGGCATGTACTAACCTCATATTGTATCCATAAATATTAGTAAGGGAACAAAAATTTTGTGGTTAATTTATGCTTTGCCTTCTAGTGGAACTGGGATTTTGTATAAGAAAAGGATGAGTTTTGGCTTTTTTGACATTTTCTCTGTACAGTAATGTATAACTAATGGGGGCTGGAGAATGACAACTTGGGTATTGTTTGACTGAAATGTGAACATAATTTCTTTGATTAATTTTGGATATTAATGGTGGGTTACTGTGTATGCATTTTTTTTAAACATAAGACTTACCCGGTAGTTATATATATAGCTATACGTCCCTGATGTCCGGCAGAAATTTCAAAACTCGCGGCAATCGCAGATTGGGTAGCCAGGTGTACCACCTGCGTGCCCCTAGTGAGGTATCCGGAACCATTCCTTGATTCCTCAGATCTTTCCTGTCGGCTATGCCGGCAACATCATTGGATATTTCACTCGCTGTAACCTGTATAGTTGCAGTCATCTTGGTGATGTACAATTTACTGTTGGCTTTCGCTAGTTGGGTTTTATTTCAACTGAGAGTAGTGGTTGGGTTATGATCGATATGTTCATAAATTGAAAGGAGTAGGATTAGGAGTTTTTTCCACCTATTGAAAAAATAACGTACCTACTCTTTAAAACATGATGGCGGTAGCTAAACACTTCGCCAACTCTATGACGTCACTATCATATGACGTAATCTACGTAGCTACGTAGTATGACTTGCATTTTCATTGGTTTTTCGATAGAGAGAATGGAAAGTAAAACTCTCCTTACAAACTAGAAGTAGTTAAGTTTTTATATAAAAGGAATATATTATTTTTAAAATTTGTTTGCCCTATTAGTGTTCTTTATTTAGATAAACGATCTATTTTCAGAGTTTAAATAACTAGCGTACAGTTAAAGTTGTGCTACGCAGTTCTCAGTCAATCGATACAGTATCACAAGTTACTTTGTATCGTTGTTTATGAAAAGTAAAATTCTACTTAAAAACCAAAGTATTTAAGTTCTTATAATACAAAAGGAATACATTATTTTTAGGAATGTATTTGTCCTATTAGTATACTTTTTTTTAGAGAATCATCGATCTATTTTCAGAGTTCATATAAACTAGCAGACACAGAAGAGAAGCTTGACCGACTAGTGACAGAATTTGGAAGGGTGTGTGAGAGAAGGAAGTTGAGAGTTAATGTGGGTAAGAGTAAGGTTATGAGATGTACGAGAAGGGAAGGTGGTGCAAGGTTGAATGTCATGTTGAATGGAGAGTTACTTGAGGAGGTGGATCAGTTCAAGTACTTGGGGTCTGTTGTTGCAGCAAATGGTGGAGTGGAAGCAGACGTACGTCAGAGAGTGAATGAAGGTTGCAAAGTGTTGGGGGCAGTTAAGGGAGTAGTAAAAAATAGAGGGTTGGGCATGAATGTAAAGAGAGTTCTATATGAGAAAGTGATTGTAACAACTGTGATGTATGGATCGGAGTTGTGGGGAATGAGAGTGATGGAGAGACAGAAATTGAATATGTTTGAGATGAAGTGTCTAAGGAGTATGGCTGGTGTATCTCGAGTAGATAGGGTTAGGAACGAAGTGGTGAGGGTGAGAACGGGTGTAAGAAATGAGTTAGCGGCTAGAGTGGATATGAATGTGTTGAGGTGGTTTGGCCATGTTGAGAGAATGGAAAATGGCTGTCTGCTAAAGAAGGTGATGAATGCAAGAGTTGATGGGAGAAGTACAAGAGGAAGGCCAAGGTTTGGGTGGATGGATGGTGTGAAGAAAGCTCTGGGTGATAGGAGGATAGATGTGAGAGAGGCAAGAGAGCGTGCTAGAAATAGGAATGAATGGCGAGCGATTGTGACGCAGTTCCGGTAGGCCCTGCTGCTTCCTCCGGTGCCTTAGATGACCGTGGAGGTAGCAGCAGTAGGGGATTCAGCATTATGAAGCTTCATCTGTGGTGGATAATGTGGGAGGTTGGGCTGTGGCACCCTAGCAGTACCAGCTGAACTCGGTTGAGTCCCTGGTTAGGCTGGAGGAACGTAGAGAGTAGAGGTCCCCTTTTTGTTTTGTTTCATTGTTGATGTCGACTACCCCCCAAAATTGGGGGAAGTGCCTTTGGTATATGTATGTATATAAACTAGCGTGCAGTTAAAGTTACGCTACGTTGTTCTCAGACAATCCATACAGTCTCACAAATTACTTTGCATCGTTATTTGTTTTTGTTTTCGATATTGGGATTTCTAAAATTAATCAAATAACCTATTGAATTCTCATTCAAGCCTTTGGCGGAAGATCAATATATCTCGCAACAGGCAGGTCTAATTAATATTTTACATTTAATGTACTTTCTTTTTTCAAGGTAAAAGGCTTATATGTCTTTCCTTTGGTCTTATGTGAAAGAATATTAAAAAGTCCAATTTTCATTGCTCATTAGTGCAGTGATCTTAATCAGTCGGTTGAGTGTGCGTCTGCTCGAACATGTCGTTATCCTAGCCTTAGACCTCTTCCAAGCTCCCCAACCCCTGCGAGAAAGAATGTTGATTGGCGAAAGGAAACGAGAGGCGTTAGCGCTCAAGCAGACGTCCCCTCGAGCGTTCCTGTTGTCGCTTCCCAGGACGCTCGCCCTCGCCAAGGCGAGGTAAAAGTGTTATCTTCACCGTCGGTTGACTCAGCTCACAGACAGAGCTAGCTTCTTACATATTTCACTTCCTTCTTGACAAATAGCTAGCGTCAAGAAGGACGCCGAGCGTTAAGGAATGGCCTACATCACGCCAAGCGTTAAGTAGCTGGAAGTCATGACACGTAACACCGAGCGTGACGTCATCGAGCTTCCAGCAGGAAGTCATTGGACGATAAGCGTGACGTCATCGAGCTTCCTGTAGGACGGCGAGTGTCTAGCAGGACGTCGAACGTCCTTCACTACTAACGATGCTGTAAGAGTTTGACGTGATGTTTGGAACTGAGTGCAACTTTATTGTCTCTCTTGTTGGATGGGCGAATGGGTTGGACGCGAACATCATAGTGCCGAGCGTCTGAATCGCGAGCGCCATTGTTCCGAGAGTCACGTGGCGCCGAACATCAAGCAGTTGGACTTGACGTCGAGTGTCAAGCAGTTAAACAGGACGTCGAGCGTCAAGCAGTTACGTGACGTCGAGCATCAAGCAGTTAGACGTGTCGCCGAGTTTCAAGCATAGTTCCAAGCGTCTAAACCGCGAACGTCATTGTTCCGAGAGTCACGTGGCGCTGAGCGTCAAGCAGTTGCATGGCGTCTAGCGTCCAACAGTTGGACTTAACGCAAGCTGTTAGACGGGACGTCGAGCATCAGGACTCGGATGTTGTGATTACACCAGTCGAGCCGAACGTCGTGATTGCGAATGTCTTAGTTCCGATCGTAATGACCACGAGCGTCTAGCGTTGGAACATAGTTATACCAGGCGATATAACTGAAAATATACAGAGGAAAATATTAACTGGAAGAATTATTTTCACACACCAAGGCCTGCCTGTACAGACTCTTGGTGTCTAATGGAGGGCGAGAAATAAACCCTAAAAGTAAGTAATGATCTTGGACCCATTGAGGCCAGAATTACAGGACCTTAAGGAGTTAACTCCTAGGAAACAAGTCTCTACCTTGGTTAGAGACTTGTAGGAAGAAGGGATCGACGATCTCCTTTTCATTATTTATCTTTTAGAGAAATTCTCGTAGAAGATCCTAAGTTCCTTCATTCTTCAGTTGACTTATAGAAACTCATGATTTTTTTCTGAAAAGTTTCCGAATTATTTTGTGCCTGCTGCTCCTCGTCCCGCCTTCAGAGTTTTAGCTAAGGAAGGCGTCGAAGAGTCTCTGTTTACTAAGATGGTGCTGTCTCGATCATCTAATAAATGAGGATGATGGGAGACTGGATGCAATCCAAGTATTCCAGGATATCAAGGGTGTAGGTCTAGCCACGTTAAGGTCGAGGACCTTGTGGCAGCACCACAGAGACTTTTACAGCCCCCTGGGTGGATCGCTGAGTCTCTCAAGGAATGCAGGTAAATGAGGCATAAAAACCTATGAAACCAGCTTCCTTATCAGGTATGCCAGGATAGCAAGGGTGGAGGTCTAGCCACATTAAGGTTGAGAACCTTGTGGCAGCCCCACAGAGACTTTTACAGCCCTCTGAGTGGGTCGCTGAGTCTCTCAAGGAATGCAGGTAAATGAGGCATAAAAACCTATGAAGCCAGCTTCCTTACCAGGTATGCCAGAATAGCAAGGATGGAGGTCTAGCCACGTTAAGGTCGAGGACCTTGTGGCAGACCCACAGAGACTTTTACAGCCCCCTGAGTGGATCACTGAGTCTCTTAAGGAATGCAGGCAATGAGGCAGGATAACTTTGAATCAGAAGTCAGAGATGAGGTACACACCACCCCTTTTTCTTTCTCTTTTCTCTCTCAAGAGTTGGTCAAAGACACAGGTTTTGGTGTCTTAATCAGCAAGAAAGTTTCTGCATACTTTTTCTCTAAACTGCACAGACAACAGTAGGAGCCAGACTCGACCACTTCTGGCGAGCCTGGGAGAGGAGAGGAGCAGACCTTTGGTCCGTGCTATTACTAAAGGATGGATGTGAATTCTTTTTCCTAGTGAAACCTCCTTTATTAGTTACTACGATAGACCCCTCTGCCAAATTCAGAGAGGAGCCAAAGAGACAGACTATGCAAGGATGTAACTGCTCTCTACGCCTTCGTTTAGAAGTCAAAGTTCTCCATGGAGACATTGAAATCAGTCCTTACAGCAGTAGGAAAGGTCCACTGGATGTTCTCTTTAGACCTCCTGGATGCTTACTTCTACATCCTCATCCATCCGAACTTCAAGCAATTCCTGAAGGTTCATGTATAGGAGGAAGTTGTCCAGTTTTGGGCTCTTTGTTTTGGCCTAAGCACCACCCCTCAAATAGGTGGTGTGTCTGCTAGGACCTGTCTTTCTTCTCTCCCTAAACCCTGGGAGAAGGAATGTCGAACGTTGTAACCATAGACCTCTTCCAAGGAATATCGACCATAGACCTCTTCCAAGGAATATCGACCATAGACCTCTTCCAAGCTCCCCAACCCACTGGGAGAAGGAATGTCGAACGACAAAAAGAAACCAGAGGCTTTAGCTCCCGAGCAGACGCCTCCTCGAGCATACCTTTTTGACGCTTCCCAGGACGCTCACCTTCATCTTAGGAAGGTGAGGTAAAAGTTTTTTCGTCATCTTCGGATAACGCAGCGCCCAGACGAGGATGGCGTCAAGCTTCCAGACCTCTGAAGAGGAAGGTGGACACGGTCTTTCAGCATCCTATCATGACACCGCAAGCTTCTGGTTGTAGGCTTTGGAGCAGTCCTGAGCGTTTTTCATTCTACCGAAGAAAGCTCTCTTGCCAAGCGTCCTTTAAGGACGTCAGCAACTGTCAAGAAATGTCCAACTCACCCAGTTGCAGGACAGTTGTCTGAGCCTGGTTTGACCTAGGTTCATGCTCCTCCTCCTCCATCAGTCTGGTTATCGTCCTCTGGACGCTCTGCGCGCTCTTTAAACGGTGTAGAAAGCGAGCTTGTGGTAGACGTGACGTCTCCTGTACCACAACAAGTGGACCCTAATTTGATATGCTGCAAGATTTACAACAGGAACTCTCTTCGCTCGTGCAAGTTTATCAGCCTGTGGACAACAAGAGAGTAGCAGGTCTGGACCCTGAGCGTCGGGTAGCTTCACACCTGGACGCCAAGCGTCGTAAGGCTTCTAGTCAAGAGGTTCTTGACGAAGAACATCTTTACAACTCCATTGTTAAATGGCGTGTTTCAGCCGCTTTAACCAAAGGAGTCAATCAGCGTCGAGCGTCCTGCTTTAACGTGACATCAAGCGTCCTGCTTTGACGTGACGTCGAGCGTCCTGCAAGACGTGACGTCGAGCGTCAAGCGGGACACAACGTCTAGCATCAAGCAGAACGCGACGTCTAACGTCGAACAGCTCGTGACATGGACGTGTACGTCTTCCACCGTTCAAAATTCATTACTAAGTAGTGGAAAAAGTTTAGGTCACACGAAGGGACCAGATTGACTCTAGTGGCCCACTTTTGGCCCTCAAGAGAGTGGTTCACAGAGGTTCTGGAATGGATGGTAAACACTCCGAGAAGCTTTTCATTAAGAGTAGTTCTACTCAAACAACCCCACTTGGAAAGATACCATCAACAATCTCCAAGCTCTTCATCTAACTGTCTTCAGATTATCGGAAAAATCACGAGAGCTGGAGGTTTTTTGAAGGAAGCAGCTAGGGCTATTGCAAGAGCAAGGAGGTGTACCGTCTAGGTTTACCAATCCAAGTGGGAAGTTTTTAGAGAGTGGTGCAGTCAACTCTGTTTCCTCATCCAGTACCTCTATAACTCAGATTGCTGACTTCCTGTTATATCTTCGAAGGAAACTTAATTTTTTCATCCTCTACCATCAAGGGATACAAGAGTGTGTTAGCAACCATATTCAGGCCAACACTTGAACCTTTCTAATGTTAAAGACCTACAGGAACTTCTCAAATCGTTTGAAACATCAAAGCAATAGTTCCAGGATTCAAAAGCTTGGAATCTGGATTTAGTCCTGAAGTTCATTAAGAGTGACAGGTTTGAGCCCTTGCATTCAGCTTCATTTAAGGACCTCACGATGAAGACTCTATTTTTGGTCAATCTGGCGACAGCTACAAGAGTCGATGGGATTCATGCTTTTAGTTAAAACGTTGGTTTTCACGAGATACAAAGCTATCGGCTCATTGCAGTTAGGCTTTCTCGCCAAGAATAAACGCTCTTAACCTTGGCCCATGGCTTTTGAGTTTCCGAACCTTTCGGATGTGGTTGCCGAGGAGTTGGAGAAGGGTCCTGTGTCCAGTAAGAGCCCTGAAGTTCTTCCTGGACTGAACAGAAAAGTTGCGAGGCAAGACAGGAGCTCTTTGGTGCCCGGTCTAGAAGCCCTCGTTACAGAGGTCGAAGAATGCACTTTCATTCTTCATCACGCTCTTAATAAGAGAAACTCATGCACATTGCAGTAAGGCAGACCACAAGAGTTTTTAAGTCAGACGCATGAGGTTAGAACTGTAGCAACTTTGGTGGCCTTCAGGCAGAATACATCGTTGCAGAGTATTAGGGACACAACCTTTTGGAGGAGTAAATCTGTGTTCGCTTCACATTATTTAAAACATGTCCTGATTCTTTATGAGGACTGCTCCACTCTGGGACCATTCGTAGCAACGAGTGCAGTAGTGGGGGAAGGATCCACCACTACATTCCCATAATCCTAATACCCTTTTCTTTTCTTGGAACTTTTGTATTTTTATGGTTGTTCGTGGAGATTAAGACAGTCTTCCACAATCATTGACTTTAGTCAGGTGGTCATTTTTTTCCTTAAGAGCTCCCCGGAACAAGGGTATTGGAGGAGGTCATGTCGCATAGAGGTTTATAGACCGGTTTGACAGCTCCTAGAGGTCTTCAGCTCCCTGGGTGGATTACTGGATCTCATAAGGAAAGCGGACATAATGAAGGAATTCATTGAAGTCAGCTGTCTTATCAGGTATGAACCCTTGAGCTTGTTTATTAACTCTTTAAGTAAAATTCCAATAATGTTGGCTGTCTCTAATCCTCCACCAAAGGTGTTAATCAGCTATTTATATAACTACCGGGTAAGTCATATGTTTAAAAAATGTTAAATTTTTTAACATACTTAACCGGTAGTTATATATTTTTAAATATAAAACTTACCTGCTGGTTATGTAAGAATGGCTAAAGTCCCTGGACGCCCGGCAGGAAATTCAAAATCTCGCGCGGCTTATCGCAGATATGCCAGGTGTACATTAGCGCCCTCGCGGTACTACAGGTAGAACTATACCAAACCACTTCAGATTTTCTCTGCCGCCATAGCTGGCTGTACTATTGGAAATTCTCTCTTGTTTTCTTACTCTGTTTGGACACTATTTGGCGACGTACTAACGTTTTTTGAGTTTGGGCTTTTGCTTATTTGTTTTATTTGATCTGTGATCACATATTTTTAACTTAAAAGGTAAAATTAGAAGGTTTTCAACCTATTTTTAAACCTCACGAAGCGTAAGGGCGGGATGTAAACATTTCGTCCATTGATGACGTCACAGCCTCTTCCGTAGGCTAAAAGTCTGTCTTGCTTTTTACAAAGAATGATAAGGGAATACTTTCTTTTGAAGTATTTAGTTATAAATTAAATTAAAGGATTATTATTTTGAGAAAATTTTATCCTTTTTATAGTTTTTTCTTTAGATAATCTTCGATCTGTTTGCAAAGATTAACTAGCGTTCGGGTCATTTTTGTTATGCAGTTGTCAGTATCGTTACAATATTACAATATTTTGTAGCGATTTTTATGAATAGTACATTCTTCTTACTTCTCAAGTTTTTAAGTTGTACTATATAAAAGGAACATTTATTTTGCAATTAATTGGTCCTTTCAGTATTTTTCCTTAGTCAGAGATTAAAGGAAGTTGAAGTTCAGTTAATGTTTATACGATGCAGTATTCTTTACAATCGATGTAGCGCACGATTCTGTATCGTTGTTTCCTTAGTGGTTTTTGGAATACTAAAATTTTTCGTATATTAAGTGTAAATGTTCCAATGAATACGAGTGATGATTCTTCTTTTATTGGAATCCCTTAATTTAAGGGTTTATTTTAATTTATAAATATATCTATTAAGGTAATATTTAATGTTTGGTTGCATTTATATGGGATTCAGTGACTTTTCATTCCCATTCAAACGGTTGACAGAATTGTAAGTCTCTCTCTAAGAGTTCATTTCGTTTGAGAGAACGTATACTTTGGTTTTCAAATAATTGTGAAACTATGTTTTTACCAAAGAGTAAAATGCAAATTTTTTAGTGCTAAATTATGCAGTGAATTTTATTCAGTGGAGAGTGCTTCTATTCGGACCTGTCGTGATCCTAGCCTTAGACCTCTGTCAAGCTCCCGGACCCAGGGGAGAAGTTAAGTCTAACGGCGAAAGGAATCAAGAGGGTAGCCAGGCGTTACGGTCTTTTAAGACCCGAACAGAAGTCCTCTCAAGCGTTTTCTGTCGATCCCCAGAACGCTCACCCTCGCTATAGATACATACATACATACATATACCAAAGGCACTTCCCCCAATTTTGGGGGGTAGCTGACATCAACAAATGAAACAAAACAAAAAAGGGGACCTCTACTCTCTACGTTCCTCCAGCCTAACAAGGGACTCAACCGAGTTCAGCTGGTACTGCTAGGGTGCCACAGCCCACCCTCCTACATTATCCACCACAGATGAAGCTTCATAATGCTGAGTCCCCTACTGCTGCTACCTCCGCAGTCATCTAAGGCATCGGAGGCAGCAGCAGGGCCTACCGGAACTGCGTCACAATCGCTCGCCATTCATTCCTATTTCTAGCACGCTCTCTTGCCTCTCTCACATCTATCCTCCTATCACCCAGAGCTTCCTTCACTCCATCCATCCACCCAAACCTTGGCCTTCCTCTTGTACTTCTCCCATCAACTCTTGCATTCATCACCTTCTTTAGCAGACAGCCATTTTCCATTCTCTCAACATGGCCAAACCACCTCAACACATTCATATCTACTCTAGCTGCTAACTCATTTCTTACACCCGTTCTCCCCCTCACCACTTCGTTCCTAACCCTATCTACTCGAGATACACCAGCCATACTCCTTAGACACTTCATCTCAAACACATTCAATTTCTGTCTCTCCGCTATAGATAAAGCGAGGTATTAGTGTTTTCAAACATTATACGCGCGCTTCAGGCGCTAAGCTGAAAACAAAGTTAGATTCGTTCTGCGTATTTACGTTTCATGCGGCGCGGACTTAGTGCCGCCGCCTCCACCTGATGGGTGTCGTCTCTCGACAGTGGCAAGCGCTAGGGATCGACGAAGATAATGCTGAATACATTTCGCCTAAGGTTGATTCTGATCTTTGCTGTTAGGCGTGAAACAGCAATTATCTTCGTTTATGCAGTCTTATCAGCCTGCCGTTGACAGTGCGGTTGGGTGTCACGATTCCGGTCTTGACACGGTCACACAGGCGACGTGTCTTTAACAGTGATGACTCGTTGTCGCACAGGCGGCCTACCAGCCGCAATGTTCAACGGTAGGAGGAAGTGGATGCATCACTTCGATTACCTGCTCAATGCAAACCGACCGTTCATAGCGCCTAGTATCAGTCTATTCAGGCGCGCCGACGGTCGCCAGGCAGCAGAGCATGCTACCAAGCGACATGACAGACAGCAGAGCATGCTACCAAGCGACATGACAGACAGCAGAGCATGCTACCAAGCGACATGACAGACAGCAGAGCATGCTACCAAGCGACATGACAGACAGCAGAGCATGCTACCAAGCGACATGACAGACAGCAGAGCATGCTACCAAGCGACATGACAGACAGCAGAGCATGCTACCAAGCAACATGACAGACAGCAGAGCATGCTACCAAGCGACATGACAGACAGCAGAGCATGCTACCAAGCGACATGACAGACAGCAGAGCATGCTACCAAGCGACATGACAGACAGCAGAGCATGCTACCAAGCGACATGACAGACAGCAGAGCATGCTACCAAGCGACATGACAGACAGCAGAGCATGCTACCAAGCGACATGACAGACAGCAGAGCATGCTACCAAGCGACATGACAGACAGCAGAGCATGCTACCAAGCGACATGACAGACAGCAGAGCATGCTACCAAGCGACATGACAGACAGCAGAGCATGCTACCAAGCGACATGACAGACAGCAGAGCCGACGAAGTGTCAGCCGAACGGTGCGGCAACGGAACGGAGCGTCAGTGTGGACGCTCCAGCGCCAGTGTAGGCGCTTCAGCGCATCAGTGTGGACGCTTCAGCACCAGTGTGGAAGCTTCAGCGTCAGTGTGGAAGCTTCAGCGTCAGTGTGGACGCTGCGCTACCTATGACACAAGACTTTGATGTCTACCTAACCATGATCGTCTAGCGTTGGGTTATTCTTGCTCCAGGCGCTATATTAAGAAATAAATCTTAACTAGAAAGATATTATATTCTCGGACCAAGGCCTGCTGGGCTAACTCTTGGTTTAGAGAATTAGAATTAAAACCTCTAAGTATTGGTTGATGCAGCGCCTGCAGCTGCAACAGCAGGAAGTGCATTAAGGCCTTTATGAGAATAGAGTGTAAGAGTATATCTCTCACCACGGGCAGATCTTTTATGATTTAATGTATTATGTTTTAAAACGCTCTTGTTTAGTGACTCGTAAACATAGCACAGTGCACTGGAGGTGTTGTTTGTTCGTGTTTGTCTTATTCCTAGCCTTACACTTCTTCCTTACGTTCCAACCCCGGGGAGAAGGAAGGTCGGTAGGCTGAGGTATATTGCGGACCTTGTGCGTTAAACGTATGTTCTGCCGAGCGATCCTGTTGATGCAGTCCAAGAAGTTCCCTCTCCGCTTTGGAATGATGAAGTAAAGCTCTTTTCTTCGCCTACGATTGTCGAACTGTGACGTCACAACCATGTGACATAGTATCTTGAAAAGAGCGAAGTTGGAATGTCTTATCCCTCAGTAACTGATGTTCGCCGGAAGTTTTTTCTGTTGAAAAAAGGCGGCGTGTCAGCACCAAAATCGGGTAAAGCACATAGCCTAATTCTTCGAGAGAGGTGCTCAGTTTGCTTTTGTTGACACTTTTTCTCCTCCCCCAGTTTCGGGAAATGTCTAGTACTTTCTTCTGGGGTCTAGCGACTACTGTTGACGGTATCTCACAACATTGATACGTTCAGGTCGCGCACAAGGCGCGCTGGAAATGTCATACTCTCCCAGGTCGCTCACGGGACTGCGGTTGATGATCTCTCATAGCCTTCGCTCACTTGTGAGTTGGCGCACACGCTGCCCCGCGAGTGTAGGTTTGGTCTGAGCGAAAAGAGGTCAATTTCATCTCTTTTTAGCATTTATGATTCGGGGGGGGGGGGGGGGGAATTTTTCTCCTAAAAGAGTAAGGACTACCATAGACCAAAGGGATGGTTTTCTGTTAGTATCAGACAGCGTAGTTCTCCGATGCTCAGCAACGCTTCCTCGCAGAGATATGCTCATGTTACGGGGAGCGTTAAAGCAGTTGCTTGTAGCAGACGCACACGCAGTCACAGACGCAGACGCCAGTCTGGTCGTATGTTGGACGCTGACAGTCAAAGTTGATCCTTTCAACAAGTTGTCCCATCTTCGCGGTCTGCGGGACACGCGACTACCACTCATGCGGACGCTTGCTACACGCGGGCAACTCTCGGCAAACAGGTCAATCTTAAATCCTAAGCAATCTAGACGCATGTGCCAGCCTGGACATATACTGGATAAGGTCAGTCAGGTTTTTCCGCGTCATGATAGACTAACAGTTGCTCCTTTGCGCCACTGACTGGACACGATGCTGTTGCCTCCTTGCAGCACGCTGTAGATTTACAACAGGCGAGACGCACACAGCGCTGTATCCACTCGACAAGGTGAACGCATACAGCACGCTGGCACCTTACGGGAATGCAAGCACTTGCCATATTATAGTCGCATACTAGACGTATACTGTCAAGTCTTTTGCTCACAGCAGTATGGACAGACTGTTGTCTCTCCTTTGCGTCTCTCTGGCCTCGTAGCTAACGCTTCCTCACGCCAAGCTTTGGCTTCAAGTGTGTTGAACATTTGTTGGTACACACGATCAGGTCTTAACTTCACAGCATGAGGTTCACGTTGTTGCTTCTTTTCAGCAAGCCTAGCTTCAATATCGGTTTCTTGCGACTGATGTGGATGCGTTTTGGGAGGAGGTCTAGATCTTGACTCACTCTCTCACGATATGTTGAGCATATACAGCAGGCTGGAACCATGCTGGAAGCATGTTATCAGTCTGTTTTCTTATGTCAGGATCACGAACGCTATATTTTAAACCATCAAGCTTTAGGTCTAGCTGCCTCCAGTATTTCGGAAAACCCCTAAGATCTAGAGGGTTGTACGAAGGAGACAGCTGAGGCTATCGCTTGTACAAAGGACCTTTGCCTCAAGGTTTTGCAACCCAAATAGGATGTTTTATGGAGTGGTGTAGGGCTAAAACCAACTCTTCATTTGGTAACTCCAAGACAAGTGGCCTATTTCTTAGACCTTAGAAGAAAACATTTTTTCCTCCTCGGCCATCAAAGGGTACAGGAGTATGCGGGCAGCTGTCTTCAGACGCAGAAGATTGGATCTATCAAATAAAGACCTTATAGATCTTCTCAGATCATTTGAGATGACTTGGAAGTGTCAGCAAGATTCGCCAGCCTGAAATTTAGGGGTCGTTTCTGGAATTTCGCGGTAGTGACAGATCCGAACCTTTTCACTTGGTTTCTTTTTTAAGGCCTAGCTTTGGAGACTTTCTGAGTAAGTTTACCATAGTTGAGAGTCAGTGAAGCTCACTCTTTTAGCAAGAACATGGACTTCATAATGGTTTAGCCATAGGCGCCTTGCAACCTGGATTCTTGGTCATTAACAAATGTCCTTCTCATCCATGGCCTAAATCTTTCGGGATCACTATCCTCTCGAATTTGGTTTGTGAAGGGCTGAGAAGAGTTTTTTTGCCCGGTTAAAACGATGAAGTTTTATCAGGACAGGACCAAAGAAGTTAAAAGTCTATTCATGACTCTTTGGTGCACGGTCAATAAGCCTGTGCTATCTATGTCTAAAACGCTCTACAGTATATCATCTCGTATAGACTTTAATTACAAAGGTTCTTTCACACTGTTGTGTGACAGATCATAAGATGTCAAAAGAGTAAAGACTCATGAAGTTAGAGCTGTAGGAGCTTCTGTAACTTTATATTAAACTGTTCTCTGCAAAGCATCGCGTATACGGCCTTGTGAAGGGGTAATCTGTATTCGCCTTGCATTACTTATACCGTATCCAATCTCTTTATGAGGACGTCTACGTTTTGGGATCACTCGTAACGAGTGCAGCAGTAGGTGAAACATCCACCACTACATTTCCCTAAATTCCTAGTACCCCTGTTCTTCTCTTGGAACTGTTATATATGTTTTTTATGATTGTACGTGAAGATTGGTCGGCAATCTTTGATCTAGTTAGGTGGGCACTTTGTTTCTAGAGAGCGCTCGGAACAAGGGTATTAATTGAGGTCCTGTCATGTTATAGGTTATTGAACTGTTTGACAGCTCCTAGAGATCATCAGCCCCCTGGGTGGACCGCTGGATCTTCTAAGGATAGCAGACAAAATGAGGCAGAGCATTGCTGTCAGCTTCCTTATCAGGTGAGAACTTTTTGAGTTGTTTATGTAACTCTTAAGTGAATTTCCAATTATGTAGCTTTCTCTGACCTGCCACCAAGGGTGTCAATCAGCCATTCTTATATAAACAGCGGGTAAGTGTTATATTTAAAAATTATATTTTATGATAAAATAAATTTTTGAATATACTTACCCGCTGGTTATAGAAGTTAAAAACCCACCCTCCTCCCCTCTAGAGACCATGGGGCATGGAAAATCTGAAGTGGTTTGGTATAGTTCTACCTGTAGTACCGCGAGGGTGCTAGTGTACACCTGGCATATCTGCGATAAGCCGCGCAAGATTTTGAATTTCCTGCCGGGCGTCCAGGGACTTTAGCCATTCTTATATAACCAGCGGGTAAGTATATTCAAAAATTTATTTTATTATGAAAATATCATAATTAAATTCCCACCCTCCTCCCCTCTAGAGACTAGAGGCATGGAAGGTCTGAGGAATCATGGAATGGTTCCGGATACCTCGCTAGGGGTGCGCAGGTGGTACACCTGGCTACCCAACCTGCGATTGCCTCGAGTTTTGAAACTTCTGCCGGACGTCAGGGACGTATAGCTATATATATAACCACCGGGTAAGTATGTTCAAAATTTTATTTTATAATGAAAATAACATTTTTGCAGTCATATGAGGCAGCTGTTCAGTTTTTTGTATGACTTGATAATTAGCTGGCTTTTTGACCCAATTAAAATCTTCCAAGTATTTATACATAAGTTTCCAGATGTTATTAAATAGCCCCTTTTTTTTTCACCCCCCATCCGCGTCAGTATGAGCATGACTCGTCAAGAAGACTTCTCCCAAAGGGGAGTTCAATCTATTTTGAAATTGTGTAATTTCCTTTTATTTTAGTAATTGATTCTATTTAAAGTGCATTTTTGTTCACTATGTATCTACTATGGATGTTCTGAAAGTCTTGAAATATTACCAAAAAAATGACCTATGTTGTTGGCATGTGCAGCACATCCATGTACTGCTTGCTAGAATCTAGAATAAAGGAGCAATGGGATAATTTGTTCCTGCACTAACATACATTACGCTGTTTGTAGGGATTATCTTTTGGTGGAGCTGGAAGGTTAGTCATTAAGACTTCAATGTGAGCTGGCAACCCTACCCGACCACTGTAGTAGGGAGGGTAGGGGGTGGCTGCGGATCACCCAACCACCTATATCTACTCACACATTGGTGAACTATGTCACCTTTTTCTTTTGGCTGGTAGAGTTTGGATATGTCCACGCTCTCCTTCAGGCTGGGCCATAAGACGATATTGCTTTACACTAAATTCTTTTTTCTTTTCGGGTGTGACTGTCCTCATGACGCTCCCATGCGGCACCTTCATGTCGTCAGTTGAAACCGACCCTCATTTTCTGTGTCCGACCTGCACGGGGTGTCGCTGTTTGTCACCCAGAGGACCCCCCTTAAGACCAGTGCAGTCTTGCCCTGGTCGAATGGACTGACATCCGCTAGAAAGGAAGCTATCTCGCAGATAGCAGCCGCCTCTAGCTCTCAACGAGCAAGTTCATGTTTAAGCTCTTCCCAATTCCTATCATCTTGCAAAAGAAGTACTATGAGATTGCTGACGAGCCCCTTCCAACCGTGCCCCAGGACCCCTCAGTAGAGTCTTACTAGGGGTCTATGTACAGAGACTTTCCAGCTTCACAGCCTCACTTTTGGCCGTTGAGCATCTCAACATTGAGAAGGGAGCAAAGTACTCCATGCAGGCTGCTTTATGGCTCGTGGGGCCACATTGTTAGATCAGAGAATTTATCCAAGGAATCTACAAGGCAGTCCTTAGAACCTTTCCTGTTGTCAGGTACCCAGACTCTTAAGAATTCCTTTCCCACCAGGTAGTCAACCTGTGGGTAAACGCAATTGTGAAGAGAAGGGACCACGTGATTGGGAGCTTCTACAGGCAAGTATCGAAAGTAAAAGTAACGCACCTAAGGAACTCGATTCTTGAGGGAACTTCTCTCTTCGACCTAGAAGTAGTAGAGAGGGCAGAAAATCCTCCAAGGATTCTCTCCTCCATAAGGCCATGACTTCCAGGGCCTACGGGAGGGCTCCTCAACCTCCCAGGAATCAGCAAACCCCTCAACAAACAGGACAGCAGGATCCTCCAACAAAGTGTTACGGCAGCCCTCTCCTGATAGAGACCCTAAGGGCCCCAAAGTCTTCAGAGAAAGGAAAAGTAGAAGGGGAGGCGGCCGAGTTTGTCGCTCCCATTAGGGAGGGCAATCCTCTCACCCGTCCACCGGTGGGGGAATGCTTGCAATACCTCTGGGGTGGTAAGTGGCAGCACCACTGCCCAGATCCTTGGACGATCGCAGTGATCGGTGAGGGTACAGTATTGTGTACTGTTCATTCATTCTCTCCCTCTACTGACTCAGAATCCAGTTCCATCGAGCTTCTATACTATAGGATCCGTAAAGGGGCTGGCCCTCAGGGCTGAAGTCCAGACCATGTCGAAGAAGGGTGCTCTCCAAGAGGTCCTCGACGGGTCTCCAGGCTTCTACAGTTAACTCTTTCTAGTGGAAAAGGTGTCTGGAGGCTGGAGATCAGTCATCGATCTCACGTCCCTGAACAAATTCATTCTACGAACTCCGTTCAGGATAGAGATGTCGGACATGGTCATCCAAGCTGGAAGGCCAAAGGACTTCGTGTGCATGCTGGATCTCCGAGACGTATACTTCCAAATCCCAATCCATCCGTCTTCAAGGAAGTACCTCAGATTAATACACGAGAAAAGGCATTACCAGTTCAAAGGGCACGCCGACCTTCCACCAGCCAGACCTGTTGACCTGCCGTCGCCGTTCCTGGCTGCTGACGCGCTGTGGGCGCCAACACATCCCGTTGTAAAACGGGCAACGGTCCCTTCGGGGCATCAAGGGCTTACGCACAAGTTAGTGCTTGATTCCCTTACCACCCCCCCCCCCCCCCCCCCCCCCCCCCGCCCGCCAAGCGCAGAACTTCGCGCTCGCCGGTGAGAGGGAGGGAGGATTCCGGATAGGTCCAGGGACTTTTCTCCTTCATCTTTTCAGGCGAACCCCTCTTTGGTAACTCCTCCTAGGGATCGAACGATCCCCTTCCCTCCAGAGGGAGTTTCTGACAGCACAGCTGTCAGTCTGCAGCCTTGGTTTGGGTCTCTGGTCAGAGCGGTCATGCAGGCTTTTAAGCCTGTTCTCTCTTGAGCTGGGCCACGAATCATTGGCAGCTTCTACTCCCCTGAAGAGGAAGAGAGGAGTGTCTAACGTGGTAACTTCTCCAAGGGCGAAGCTGACTCCTCGTTAGTCCTTGAGGAAGGCCTCCTCACCCCCCCAGACTTTCACTCCCTCCCCTTCGGACGAAGATTTCCCGTCCTCAGGGGAGTCACGCGAGGTGAGGCGTTCCCCCCATCGCACCAATGAGGGAAACCCCACCTCGCGCTGGAAAGTCTTCTCGGGTAGGGTTGGAGAAGAGCCTCCCACCATCGCTGTTGGAGTCCTGCATCCCTCCCAGGAGGGAGTCGAAGGACTCTAAGACTTTGCCAAAGTCATCTTCAAGGATTAGACCGGAGCCAGCCAAGCACTCAGAGAACGTCCACGAGTCCCCCCAAGAAGAGCCTTTAGGGACAGGAGACTTCGCTGCTAGCCCTTCAGGAGGGGAGCTGCAGGAGTCAGAGCATGCGTTCTGGCAGGTTCTGACCCTTATGAGGAATCTCAATGGGTTTGCTTATCCAGAGATTCCCCCTCGTGAGGGCAAAGACACAGTCTTGGACCGAGTCTTTGGGACTCAAAAACCCTCAAAGGCCAGCGCGGCTTTGTCCTGGTCTCAAGGGGTTAAGAGTGCCAGAGACAAGGTCGAAGCCCAGCTCTCCGAGCTTGCCTCCTCCAGCCGATCCAGCGCCGGTAACAAACTCCTCCCACTTCCTCGTGTCCATCAGAGGAGGTACTTTGACATTGTGGAGGAGACTTGTTTAGCTCTTCCCCTACACCACTCTTTGGAAGAGCTTACCAGGAGAGTCCCTCTAGAGAGACTCCAACCGGCAGGTCTCGTTCTCGGCAACGGAGATCCTTAGCCAGGAGAAGGTAGCGAAGTGTGCCATGCAGGCAACTTCGTGGCTGGACTTCTGGCTAGGGCCCCTGGGCATCCTGTTACGTTCAGAGGACTTGTCCAAAGAAAGTACCAGGAAGGCCATGGAGACCTTTTTACTCTCGGGCACTCGTACGATCGAGTTTCTAGCCCACCAAATCTCGAACTTGTGGGCTAATACCATCTTGAAACGTCGAGATGCGGTGTCCGAGAGATTCCATCAAAAGGTCCCCAGTACCGAGATCAGCAGGCTCAGACATTCTTCCATTATGGGGAAGAACTTGTTTGAGCCTAAGGACGTGGAGCAGGCGGCTGAGAGGTGGAGGAAGTCCAACCAGGACTCTCTCCTACATAGGACTCTAACATTGAAGCCCTATAAACCTCCAGCAACCCAGCAACCACGTCCTACCAAGACCACGAAACCGGCAGCTACAGCGAAGACGACGGTGTCTAAGCCCTTTCCTGTCAAGGACAAGAAAGGCAAAAAGTCCTCCAGGGGAGGAAAGAATCCTAGAGGGAGCGGCCGAGTCCGCAAATGCTAGGATTGGCAGTCCCCCTGCATGTCCACTAGTGGGGGGATGCCTAGAAAGTTGCGCAAACAGGTGGCAGCAACTCGGGGCCGATTCCTGGACGATTTCCGTAATCAGTCAAGGATATCGCGTCCCGTTCATAACATCTCTACCTCCCCTGACAGCGAATCCAGTGTCGTTGAGCTCCCTTGCCATGGGATCGGCGCAAGGGGGCAAGCCCTTCGGGCAGATGTCCAGACCATGTTGAAGAAGGGTGCTCTCCAAGAGGTCGTCGACGGGTCCCCAGGCTTCTTCAGTCGACTCTTTTTGTAAAGAAGGCGTCTGGAGGCTGGAGACAAGTCATCGACCTCTCAGCTCTGAACAGGTTTGTCAAACAGACCCCATTCAGCATGGAGACCGCAGACACGGTCAGACTTGCAGTGAGACCGCAAGACTTCATGTGTACACTGGACCTGAAGGACGTGTACTTCCAGATCCCAGTCCATCCGTCTTCAAGGAAGTACTTAAGATTCAGCCTAGACAACAAGGTGTACCAGTTCTAGGTGCTGTGTTTCGGTCTCTCCACAGCACCACAGGTTTTCACCAGAGTGTTCATCCTAATATCGTCGTGGGCACACAGGATCGGCATCCGTCTCCTCCGTTATCTGGATGATGATCCTAGCAGACTCGGAGTCAGCCCTTCTTCGACACCGAGACAAACTTCTGGTTCTTTGCCAAAATCTGGGGATCATGGTAAATCTCAAAGTCTTTTCTGGTCCCCACTCAAAGACTGGTATATCTAGGCATGATCATAGACACCAATCTCCACAAAGCCTTCCCATCAGACGACAGGATAGCAAGGCTGAGGAGGGTCGCAAGTCCTTTCCTCAGATGAGAAGAGCTTCCAGCCCAATCGTGGTTACGTCTCCTTGGTCACCTCTCATCCTTGGCCCGTCTAGTTCCCAACGGTCGCCTCAGGATGAGATCCCTCCAATGGCAACTCAAGTCCCGATGGAATCAGGGTCACGATTCCCCGGATGTCATGATCCCTATGGGTCCTGCGGAACAGACGGACCTTTAGTGGTGGGTGACAGACGAGAACCTACGAAGGGGAGTGTATCTTCTCGTCCTCCCCCCCCAGATTTGATGCTGTTTTCGGACGCCTCAAAGAAAGGGTGGGGGGCCTATGTTCTGCAACACAGGACCTCAGGCCTATGGTCAGAATCAGAAAAGTGCCTCCATATAAATCTGCTAGAAATGAAGGCCGTATTCCTGGCCCTTCAACAGTTCCAATAATACTTGGCGGGTCACTCTGTGGTGGTGATGAGCGACAACACAGTTGTGGCTTACATCAACAAGCAAGGAGGTACCTTTTCAAAGCAGCTATCCCATCTCGCAGTAGAGATACTGAGATGGACCGAAGCCCACTCGATTCCACTATCGGCTCGCTTCATTCCAGGCAAGAGGAATGTGCTCGCCGACAGTCTGAGCAGAGCGTCTCGGATAGTGAGTACTGAGTGGTCTTTGGATCATCTAGTAGCCAACAAAGTCCTGACTTTGTGGGGTTCCCTGACTGTGGATCTGTTCGCTACAGCGCTGAACTTCAAGCTTCCGCTGTACTGCTCCCCAGTCCCGGATCCCAAGGCGCTCTGGCAAGATGCCTTCCAACAACGATGGGACAACATCGACGTATACGCCTTTCCTCCGTTCTGTCTGATGAGGAGGGTGCTCAACAAGACCAGAATATCGGTTAATCTTTCGATGACCCTTATAGCTCCGCTATGGGATCACGCGGAATGGTTTCCAGACCTCCTGCAACGCCTAACGGAACTTCCGAGGGAACTCCCTCCACGACATGAGCTACTCAAACAACCACACGTCAACATCTTTCACAAAGTCCTTCACGCCTGGAGACTATCCAGCATCTCCTCGCTGAGAGAGGATTTTCGCAACAAGTTGCGAGCAGGATGTCTGGACACCTGCGAAGGTTATCCGCATCTGTCTACCAGGGAAGGTGGGGAGTCTTCTGTGGTTGGTGTCGTGGAAGGGGTATCTCTCTACTCGATGCCACTATTCCAGCAATAGCGGAGTTCTTCGTGTATTTACGGGAAGAAATGCACCTTTCAGTCTCAGCGGTGAAAGGCTATCGCTCAGCTTAAGTCTAGCCTTCAGGCTCAAAGGAGTGGATATTTCTTCCTCGCTATAACTTTCCCTACTCCTACGAAGTTATGAACTTACCTGCCCTCAATCGGAAGTGAGACCTCCTCCATGGAACGTGGTTCGAGTTCTCAGGTCTCTTAAGAGACCTCCTTACGAACCATTACTCCAGGCTTCAGATCGCCACCTAACTTGGAAGACGGTGTTTGTACTAGCTTTGGCCTCGGCCAAGCGAGTCGGTGAACTTCATGGTCTCTCTTATGACATCGCCCATTCAAGGGGATGGGGGAGGTATCGTTCAGATTCGTCCCTGAGTTTATTGCTAAGACTCAGAATCCGGGAGGGCCGGACCCTTGGTTCGACTCCTTCCAGATTTCGAGTCTTCGTTCTGTGATATATGACCCAGACCATCTCCTACTGTGTCCTGTAAGGAGTCTGAGGCTATATCTCAAAAGAACGGCTGCAGTTCGTCCCCAAGTGCAGGCATTGTTTGTGAGCACTGAGAGAACTAAGAGGAGGGTTACCAAGAAAACCATCTCGGCATGGATTCGTAGAGTGATCCATCTGTCCCTGAATCTTGACCCTCCTCCGTCACGTCGCCCTAGAGCACATGATGTCAGGGGCGTAGCTACGTCCCTGGCCTTCAAGAAGAACTTTTCAGTGACGCAGGTTCTACAAGCAGGGGTGTGGAAGCATCAGACGACCTTCACAGCCCACTACCTGCAAGACGAGACCCACAGGAGGCTCGATAAGTTTTTTATCGGCCCTGTGGTGGCTGCACAACAGCAGGTTTAAAACCTCAGGCTCCTTAATAGACAAGTAGCAGAAAGTTGAGGGCATTGTTACCTGGTTTTATTCTTTTCTTCATCCTCCCCTCTCTTGGGGAAAGCAGCATCCTGGGTTCTCTGCACAGCTGACCTCAAACCACTGCAGGTAAACCATGTTTCCTTGTGTTCCTAGTATTAAGCTAATACTGTCACGTCCCCATACCCTGACGAGGTGGTATTGGGAAAGTCCTAGTTTAAAGTTTCCATCTAAAGGACTACAGGTCAACTTCCTAGGACGAGTCACACTTCATACCTTCACACACAGCTTACGTAGACCGCAGCCCTTGCATAGCAAGGTTCTAGCGAGGTGCAGGGACTCCTTATTGTTGAGTGCTGACACACTCAGATACTGAGTCCCCGGGCAAAGCCAAAAGCCAGTACTGGCTGGGACTTGCCACCCTTCCTAAGGGGTAAGTCACCCATATTAAATAGCGTGGTTTGTATTCCAGTTACGGAACAAATGACAAATTCGTAGGTAGTTTGTATTTTTCCTAATTATACAAACCTTAGCTATTTAATCAAACTTGCCCTCCAGCCCTATCCCCCGTGAAGTCCTACCTCTAAGCAAAGTGAGCTCAAGCACAGGTGGGGGGGGGGGTTTAGCAAGCTACCCTCCCTACCCTAACGGTGTGGTAGTAAACCCTCGTTAAAATTCTAATGGCTCGTCATTTCAGCTACGCCGAACTAATTACCCATATTAAATAGCTACAGTGGAACCTCTACACACGAACGTATCTACATCCGAATTTTCCAACATCCGAAGTAAAATTTGAGCAAATTTTTGACTCTACACCCGAATTTTATTTCGACACACGAAGTAAACATTACGCCATCGAGCGTCGAGTGCTCAGTTCTCTATTCTTGTGTGTATCGTGTGGTTGTCCTCTGTTTGGTCTGTTATTAAAAGTGCTTATTTTCTTCCTTTTCTCACATTTCCTTTTTGATTTTACCTATAATCATGGTGCCTAAGAAGCTAAGTTTCAGTACAGGAAGAAGGCAATTCTTTCATTAGAATTGAAGCAAGAAATTATAGAAAAACATGAGAGCAGTGTGCATGTGAGTGATACTGTATGGCTAAACAATATGGCCGGAATAGGCCTATGATCTCCACGATCATCAAGCTGAAGGCAGCCATTAAAGCAAATAACCATCGAAGGGGATCACCATTATTACAAGACATCTTAGCAATACCCTGGAAGAGATAGAATGCCTTTTGTTGATAGGGATAAAGGACAAAGAGATTGTTGGCAACGATCATTTGTGAGAAGGGCCAGCGTGATGAACAGAAAGAAAGAAAAAAGTGAAGCAAAGAAAATCATGATAGCATTAACAAGCTCTTTTAAATAAGACTTCTCTCTTTTTCTGTTTCTCTTTAAACATAGCATTAACATGTTCTTTAAATAAAATATCTCTCTCTCTCTCTCTCTCTCTCTCTCTCTCTCTCTCTCTCTCTCTCTCTCTCTCTCTCTCTCGTTCTCGTTCTTCTTCGCTGTTATAGTGTTAGATACGTCTATTATTTTTTTTCCGAGAGAGAGAGAGAGAGAGAGAATAAACAAAAATGTGTTTAGAGTACATATGATTTTTAACAGCGTCAACGAGTTGAAAAACAATTAAATGTAATTAAGAAAGTAATAACAGCTAATCTGAATTCCTTTATTAACTAAAACAAATATTGATACAAACACACTCGTGTTCATATGCACAAACACACACACAGGTGCAAAAATTGCCACGCAGTAAGAGAGACGGTCGGGGAGGAGGTAGAGATGGTGACTGCGATAACATACCGTAACTCGTCACTGAAAGTGATGAAAATAAAAAATCAAAAGAAAAAAAAATGTAAAAAATATGAAATATAGAAATAAAAAAAAAGAATAAATAAGCTAAGTTAGTTTAGAATTTCCGTAGTGTAAGTTACGGTATGTTATCGCAGTCACCATCTCTACCTCCTCGCCGATAGTGTCTCCTCGTGCGTGTGTGTGTGTGTGTGTTTGTGCATACGCATACGAGTGTGTTTGTATCAATATTTGTTTTAGTTAATAAAGGAATTCAGATTCGCTGATATTGTTTTTTTAGTTACATTTAACTGTCTTTTAACTCGTTAACGCTGTTAAAAATCATATGTACACAACACATTTTTGTTTAATCTCTCATTTTTGTTTAATCTCTCTCTCTCTCTCTCTCTCTCTCTCTCTCTCTCTCTCTCTCTCTCTCTCTCTCTCTCTCTCTCTCAGAAAAAATTAATAGACATCTCTAACACTAACTTAATAGACATCTCTAACACTAACAGTGAAGAAGAACAAGAGAGAGAGTATTTATTTAAAGAACATGTTAACACCATGTCTACCTTCTCGCCGATCGTCCGTCTCCTCCTGGCGTAGCAAATCCTACACCTGCGTTAGCCTGTCTCTAAGGTAAAGTGGCTATAAAACACATTTTTTATTTATTATTTCTTTATAATTATCTTTTTTACATGCTTCTTTCATATTATGCAGTTATGTTATTGTTATGTGTAATTATGTGTAGCCATTTATTAAGGATTTATTATGGGTTTTTAGGCTGAGGAACGAATTAAATGAATTACCATGTATTCTTATGGGAAAATTCGTTTCTACATCCGAACATTTTCTACATCCGAAGTTGGTTGTGGAATGAATTAAATTCGTATGTAGAGGTACCACTGTATAGTTAGGAAAAATACAAATTACCTACAAATTTGTCATTTTTGGTTCAGGAAGTAGTGATGAGAAAAGGAAGAAGTCTATACTTTCATTAGAACTAAAACAAGAAATAATAGAAAAACATGAGCAAGGTGTGCGTGTTAGTGATCTGGCTAAACAATATGGCCAGAATAAGTCTACGATCTCGACGATCATCAAACAGAAGGCAGCCATTAAAGCAGTCAAACCATCGAAGGGGATCACCATTATTTATAAACGTCGTAGCCCTACCCTGGAAGAGATAGAATGCCTTTTGTTGATATGGATAAAGGACAAAGAAATTGTTGGCGATGCATTCACTGAAATGATCATTTGTGAGAAGGGCAGCGCTATCTATTGTGACTTGAAGGCGGCAGGCTCTGGGGGTGACGCGGGGGGAGAGTTCAACTGATCCTATGACGGTGGAATTCAAGGTGCCTCGAGGTTGGTTCGAGAAATTTAAGAACGGGCCGGGATTCATTCAGTTGTTCAGCACGGAGAGGCTTCAAGTTCGGAGACCAAGGCTGCTAATGATTTTGTTAAAAAGATAGAAAAAATTGTGGAGGAGGAAGGCTACGTAGAGCAGCAGGTTTTCAACTGTGATGAAACCGGTCTGTTTTGGAAAAAGATGCTTAGGCAAACATACATTACCGCCGAAGAGAAGAAAATGCCCGGACATAAGCCTATGAAGGATCGGTTGACTCTTGCCCTTTGTGCCAACGCCAGCCGTTATTGGTTTACCATTCTTAAAACAATAGGGCATTTAAAGCACATAGAATTAATAATGACATGCTGCATGTTTTGTGGCATGCTAATTCTAAGGCTTGGGTCACTAGGCATATCTTTGTTGAATGGGTAAACGTAGTTTTCGGCCCTGCTGTCAAGAAGTACCTTCAGGAGAGGAATTTGCCTTTGAAGTGCTTGCTTTGCTTGGATAATGCACCCGCTCACCCCCAGGACTCGAAGATGATGATATCGACTAGTACAAATTCATCAGTGTTGTATCTTCCACTGAACACCACCCCTATCCTCCAGCCCATGGGCCAGCAAGTCATCTCTTAATTTTAAGAAGCTCTACACCAAGCACTTATTTAAGCAGTGCTTTAATGTCGCGCAAAGCACCAACTTAACTTTGCGTGAATTTTGGAGGAGCCATTTCAATATCGTGCACTGCTTAAAGATCATAGATCAGGCTTGGGAGGGAGTAACTCGTCGGACACTGAATTCAGCTTGGAAGAAGCTTTGGCCTGATGCTGTTGCTCCCAGAGATTTCGAAGGTTTTGGCCCCGAGCCTGAACCTGTGCTTGCCGTCGAGGAAGACGTAGAAGAGATTGTATCCCTTGGCAAGTCCATGGGTCTGGAGGTCGATGAAGATGACATCACCGAACTCGTCGATGAGCATCATGAGGAGCTCACCACCGAGGAACTCGAGGAGCTGTAAGCCATGCAGCATGATGAGTTCCAAGCACAGTTGAGTGAGTCAGAGGAGATCAAGGAGGTACAGTAGGTCACATCTTAGGTTCGGCTGAAATAAAACAGATGTTGGCATATCATCAACACGTGGTTGATTTCATCGATAAACATCACCCACAGAAACTTAAGGTTTGCCGTGTAGTTGCGCGGTTCGATGATGTTTATTTAACTCATTTTAGAAAAATTCTCAAAAGCCGTGCTAAGCAACTTTCTCTCGATAGTTTCTTTAAAAAATCTACGAAGCGGTCTATTGATCATGATGAAGAGAAAGAAAGCGAAGCAAAGAAAAGTAAGACTGAATCGAGTGAAAGTGATGCAAATAAAAAATAAATAAGTAAAAATGTAAAAAAAAATATAAAATAAAAATGAAAAAAAAAATAAGCTAAGTTAGGTTAAAGTTCTCGTAGTGTAAGTTTGAGTAAGTGGTACGTTATCGCAGTCGCCGTCTCTACCTCCTCGCTGATCTGCGCTGGCCTGTCTTTAAGGTGAAGTGTCTATAAAAACCCCTTTTTTATTTCTTTATTATTATTCTTTTTTAAATATTTCTGTATTATGCAATTGTATTGATGATGTGTAATTATGTGTAGCAATTTATTAAGGAGTTATCATGGGATTTTGGGCTGAGGAATGAATTAAACAAATTACAGTGTATTCTTATGGGAATATTTGCTCCAACATACAATCGTTTTTACATACGAAGCAGTTCCTGCAACGAATTAAGATCGTATGTTGAGGTATTACTGTAGCTATGAATGTAAGAGGAATTTTGCCAAGATATTTGTATACGCATTGTCCATTGCCATACCAAGCTCAGTGAATTTTTTCAGAATTTTGTGTTTTTCTTACTATACCCCCATATATTGGCATACTGGCTGGGCCACTTAAGATGGAACAGCCAGTTATCCCAAAGTTGGAACCAAGGACTATATGCTGAAGGAAGATAGGAAGGTTGAGCCTAATATCACTCAAATGAGTGTTTGACTAAAGATGCCAGATACTCCCATGTGAAACGAATAACTCCATCTATTGAGCGAACGGTTAACCATTCAGAGCGGTAATGGTTACAGGAATATCGGATCGAATTAAATTGTAACTTTGCGTCATACAGTATTTGTTCATAATCTGTATTACTACTTCCGTATATTTTATTTTTATATTTGACATTCTTAAATTTTAGGTAACTAAATTGCAAATTTACAAATAGGTATATATATAGATTAAGAATACATATCCTTATCTTTCTCAGGCTATTTTTCCAAAACTTAATAGCCATATCTCTTATAATTTAGTTAATTTTCATACAATAATTTTTAAATATTCTACAGTATACAATAAAGTAAAACATACTGTATATCTGATTTGTTAAACTCGGCCACAAGTGCATATGAGTAGGCATACGTTTAATTACAGTTTGTAGGCCACTATAGAATGGAGATTATTGTGTATGTATATATAAAAAACACGATTGTAAATTTTTTTCTAATTGAAACGGAAATGCATGATGCGCTCATGTATACTCTAGTAATATAAACTAATACTGTAAATGTATAAACAAAACAAAAAAAAATAATTCGCTAAATTGTATCACATACAAATATCAAAAGAGAGTTGGAAATAGAAATAAGGTAGCATACAAGCCAACCAAAAATGCAAGATAATCCCATGCAAATGAACTTTAATGAATTATACATAAATAAGAAAAAATAACTCTAAATTATATTGCACATATAAAAATTGTAATCCCCCAAAAATAACATACAAGCAAACCAAAATAGCATCATGAATTACATGCAAGTAAACTCTAATATAATTATAAATATGAGAAAACATAATACTAAGAAAAAAGTTTCCTTCAAGAATTAAATACATAGTGCAAACATAAGACAAGGCAATTATGCAAACATAGAAAGCACACAGTAAACTCGCATTCAATGTACATGAAAATACAAATACAAACAAATACTGTGGAATGTTAGTCTTTATTTAGGAAATAGAAAAGATAAGACAGGGAACACTAACAAAATAACTTTTCGAAGCAGTATACTCCTTGTAATGTTACTCAGGTGGGCAAACATGCTGAAATATTCATTCACTTATAAGTTAAATCAAAGTTGATTATAATACATACCACTAAACATGTTCTTAACACAAAATATGTCAACTCCTGAGAAATATATTTTAATAGCCTTATGAAACCCCCCCCTGAAAAAAAAAAACATTGGATAGACTATTCTATAACATGAACCTTAGGTAAATTATATCAAATATGTGAAATCTGTTAGTTTTCTTTTTTTTTTATTTTTACGGGGACCTGATTTTTTATTCTCTTAACACTCCTGAATTGGCTCAGCACTGCTTGGTTGCTAGTTTGAGTGTGTCAACTTTGAAAAAATAGTGTGAAAAAAATGGACTGCCGATGCCTTGCCCTAATCTTATATCCAATATCAGTGGGGCTTATTCATTAGTCGCACATATTTCATCCATTATAATGTTAGTACTCACTGTTCTTTATCCTTAGGGAACCTGTGAAACATCTAATGAGGATCGGTTTCTTTTCGTTTATTGCAAACAACACGCTTGTGTGACTTATTCACTGTTGGCGCCATGATTTCCTTTGTCAACATTCAAATTCTAAATATAAACAAAAAGACTTTGTGCGATATAACTACAACACTATCTGAACACTGAGCGGCCAAACTATTGTGTTCTTTTTGGAGTTGGCAACTAATATATTAACATTCGAATTTTGAGCCTTCCTATCTTCCTTCAGTATATAGTCTTTGATTGAAACCACCAGTTAACCATGTTGGTCAGTCAATCAACACCCACATGGCAGTGACCATTGGCCAATAGTGTCAAATTATGCTCAGAATCTTCCATCTCCGTGACAACACAGAAATGGAAGATAGAGGCAGACTGGACATCTTATGAGAACTGTGCACACATCAATGGAGAGTATGGTGACTTTACATCTCCAGTGCATGCTTATCAACACCTTTTTAGTGTTATTGATGCTAATACTGTAGCAAGTTTATACCTAAAAGGTGGTTTACCTCATCGCTCAGTAGTTCGTTGGTGGAGTAAATGTATCAATGCAGGAAAGTGACCCGAACTTGCTTCAGAAGATACTTCGAGAACAAACTATGAAGCAGATAGAATAGCATACCTCAGAGCCTGTGCCAAACAAAAAGGAACTTAAAAAAACAAGAGAGCATGTTGGAGGAAATATATCCAATATAAATACTAAACCTCCTTCAAAGAAAATTAGGACAAGATTAGAAAACTTCAAGGCAAATTTGTCCCTAGATCTTTACCATTAGGAAGGGAAAATAGATATATATTTGACCCCAAAGATTTAGCAGAGGTACTTGCTAAGCACTTCACTCGTGTATCAAGTGCTGACAATTGTTCTTCAGCATTTTAACAAATTAGAGCAACAGCATCTATTGTTCCTTGTGCTTCTTCCAATCCTAAAGCTTTCAACTTACTTTTTAGTATGTAGGAGATGCAGAATGCTATCTGTAGCTCACCTTTGACTGCCCCAGGTGAGGATGGCATCCGATATGAAATGATTTCACGTCTCAGTGGACACTAAGGAACTGTTATTAGAAACCCTCGATGGTCTATGGGATTCTCATACATCTGATTCCTGGCATACTGAACTGTACTTTAATCAAAATTCCGGGCTGGAAGTTATTAGCATTCGTCCACTGGAAGTACTGCAGATGGAAATGCCTTCCCCACTTTCTTGGTTGCTGGTCTCTGACAGTGCTATGAGTGTGTCTAGTTCAAAAAGGTGCCTGTTATTTCTGAACTCCACGTAGAACAATTTTGGTGATGGTCTTTCTTCTGGGAGGTCTCGGAAGCCTACCTTGAAAGTTAAAAAACTTTGCTAACGGAGCCTAGTGATGGACAATTAATGAAAGGAGGCATTGATTGGCTCAATCAAGATTCTCGACTTTCTTCTTCCCCCTTCAGTCACCAACCTTGTCTCCTATGTCGGGAATAGGGAAGGTCTCAACTGTAGTCGTATGCCAAAATAATTTATTAGGTGCTATCCTTTGAGACCTGGTATTTCTTTAGGGCCCTGTTAGCTCACCGAATAGCCTGAAGGGTCTGAAGCTTTACTGACCAATTTTGTGTAGCCAACGCTTTCCAAAATATTATATCTGATGAGATCCAAGGGATCCTCGGCAAAGGTACCTGACCAAAGGTTAAACCAAAGTTTGTCGAACAGAATCTATCGCCATGCGCCCATGCTCAAGTCTGTGCAAAAGAGTGATGGGTTGAGAACTAGCTGATCTGACACCATAATTAGTGCCCCACGAGTCCTGACGGGATCAGTGGCAGTGGAGAAGGAGAACATTCTACGGTCTTGAAAAATTTTCTCTGGTGGGGACACTAGGCAAACTCTCTGTTCTCAGCAAGACCCAAGCTGATGTTTGGGTGTCCACTGTGCTTAGAGCCTCCAATGGTTAACTGACCAGGGATTAGAGCCTCTAATGGTTAACTGACCAGGGAATATCCCAACGAGGCTTTGTGGCACGAGGTACACAAATGCCATTATCTAAAGTCACCCTCTCCCTCGTTAGAGGGAAACTCCCCCAACGCCTTTGGGAAGGATTACTCTGAGCCCGTTCACCATCGATGTCGAGGGGTAAGGAGTTAAAAGGTACCTTACATTACTCCCTGAAGAGGGAAACGTGAGCTAGGCAAAACTCCAGAATTCACCTGAAGGGCCACTGTAGATCCCTGCAATGCTCAGGCCTCTTGCCAATTCCTGGGGTCTGCAAGCAAGGATGGGTCCTGTTCCCTTGAATGCTCTAGTATCCTTGATCCTTTTGAGGGATGAGCTTTCTGAAAACAAACTATTTTCAATATTAAACTTAGCCGGTGATCATATAAGCTGTCAGCTCTGCTGCCCGACAGAAAAACCTAAGGACAAAATACGCCAGCGATCGCTATACAGGTGGGGGTGTACATCAACAGCGCCATCTGTCGAGCAGGTACTCAAGTACTCCATGTAAACACAGAACCAATTTTCTCTCTGTCGTGCCACCGGCAAGACCTACTAAATACGCTGTTGCTTACTGGATTGATTTTCACAGATTTTGGTGAAGTACTCTTTTCTAGTTATTAGCTTTCGCTTTGCAGAGGTTATCTTCAATACTTCCTTGCATTCTTTGATTGAATTTTGGATTATTTGTTGACGACTTGGATAGATTTTGAATTTCCCCTTTGACTAATTCAAGATGGCTGACCCTTCTCAAGTCCCTAAATACAGGAAGTGTAGTGCTAGGGACTGTTCAAGGCGTCTTCCGAAGGCCTCTTTTGATCCGCACACCATTTGTTCCAATTGTCGGGGTAAATCCTGTCAATGGGAAGATCGGTGTGAGGAATGCGTTGGGCTTTCGGAATTCGATTTTCTCGAATTCCTTAAATATTCACGTAGGCTAGAGAGAGATAGAGTCAGGAGGAGTTCATCTCGCTCAGTTGATTTTTCCTCTCCCCATGCCCCACAACCTATTCCTTCCCCTGTAGTGGTTGCTCCTGATCCCCCTTCTAGCACTCAACAACCTTCGATGGCAGATATGATGCGTGCTATCCAGGCTCTGGGTGAGAGAGTCGAGTCATTGGCGAGTGCCCTTAACCAACTCATGGCAGACGTCAGGGAGTTGAAGGGTAAGAGTGCAGTGGGTAGTGACCTAGTGAGTGGAAGTGTTGTGAAAAGTGTTAGTCTGTTCGTGCCTGTCGTCCTCCCAGTCCGGGACCTCTTGCAAGCTCCCAAGCCCAGGGGAGAAGCAATGTCGTACGACCAAAGGGTTCGACAGGCTTTAATCAGCGGACAGACGTTCCCTCCGTGGTTTCGGACGTATCTTGCCAAGATCGCCCCACCCACAAGAAGACGAGAGAGCCCATTTATTCCTCGTCTGCGGAAGATGTTTCTCGGCAGAAACAATGGACCAAGGTCTCACGACCTCTCAAACGCAAGGTCCCTTCCGCGCAAGTCCAACGGCCCAGTTGTAGCCACTGGGTCAGTTCGGACTCGCTGCAGTCTTCAGATGACTGCACACCTCCTAAGAGAGGCAAAGCGGTACCGCAACAGGCAGTAACACCGTCTGTTGCCGCACCTGCTACTGTAGACCCTAAGTGGGCTTTGCTGCAGACCATGCAGACACAGTTGTCATCGTTAATGCAGGACTTTCGTGCGGAGAAGGTTGACGCTGCACCCGTTAGCCTACAACCAACCACGGTTGTGCGTCCAGTTGACGCTGAGGCTACCTTCTCCCGCACTCCAGCTGTGAGAGTCCCGCCACCCATGCGCACTGTACCCTGCCAGCCGCATGTTGACGTTCGCCGACGCACGGAACCCTCCGTTGACGTTCGCGAGTTACAACAACAACAACCTAAGTTGTTTTGTTTTGACGCGGTGCGTCAACCTCCGCAACCCACTGTGGTTACCCCTACTCGCCCACAGCAGACTATACAGTCGGGAGTAGACGCTTTGAGCCCCCGCGCAGCTATGGTTGTTGCCTGCTCTCAGACTGACCAACAGTTCCATGACGTTGCGTCCAGTGCAGTCACGCATGCACCCGTGCTGCCGGACTCAGCTAACCAGCCAATGCCTACTCCTTTGGCGCTTCCTCTTCAGCATTCAGACGATGGATTCTCTGATGATGACGACGCTGCACACCTTGACGACCCGCACACGGACATCGACGAACCCAAGACCACGCCTCCCTCCCTGGACTTTAGAAAAGTACTTGCACTGTTCAAGGACTTGTATCCAGATCAGTTTGTTTCTGCGGCCCCACGCTCACCTCCATCTGAGTTCGCTTTAGGCACGCAGTCATCCGCGCCTGCCTTTACGAAGCTCGTCCTCGCCCGCTCGTCCAAGAGAGCTTTAAGGGTGTTGGGAGATTGGATGCAGTCCAAAAAGCACCGGGGGAAGACAGCATTCTTGTTTCCCCCTGCGAAACTCGCTTCCAGATCGAGCGTCTGGTATGCCACGGGAGAAGTTCTCGGCTTGGGAGTTCCTGCCTCTGCCCAGGGCGACTTCTCAAGTCTAGTAGACTCTCCCCGCAGGCTGGCCATGAGACGCTCCAAGATTTGTTGTACTCCTTCAGATTTAGATCATCTGATGAAAGGAGTGTTCAGAGCGTTCGAAGTGTTTAACTTTTTGGACTGGTGTTTGGGAGCGTTGAGCAGGAAGACCTCCCCTTCTGACAAGGAAACTTCCATGCTCATTATGTCCTGCATGGACAAGGCCATACGGGACGGTTCCAGTGAGCTTGCGGCTTCGTTCGTTTCCGGGGTCCTCAAGAAACGAGAAAACCTTTGCTCCTTCTTGTCAGCTGGAGTAACACAATGTCAGAGGTCGGAGCTTATGTTTGCTCCTCTCTCGAAGTGCCTTTTCCCAGAGGAGTTGATCAAGGAGATTGCTGCCTCCTTGATTCAAAAAGACACGCATGACCTAGTTGCGTCATCTGCACGCAAAGCCACCCCTTTGCCTTCCGTGTCTAGACCCAGGATGGATACTCCAGCGTCAAGATTTATTCCGCCCTTTCGTGGCAGAGCCTCCAGCAGAGGAAGTGCTCGTGCCGAAGGGAAACGTGGGAGCAAGAAGAAAGGTACCAAGTCCTTTAGAGGCAGAGTCTGACTGCCACCTTCTTCAGACAGCAGTGGGAGCCAGACTCAAGAACTACTGGCAGTCCTGGGAGAACAGGGGCGCAGATGCACAATCTGTGAAGTTGCTCAGAGAGGGGTACAAGATCCCATTCTTGCGCAAGCCCCCTCTAGCAACAACTCCCATCGACCTCTCTCCCAGGTACAGAGAGGAGGACAAGCGACTAGCTTTGAAGCAAGAGGTGTCTCTCTTACTAGAAAAGGGAGCGGTAGTCAAAGTCCGGGACCATCAATCCCCGGGTTTCTACAACCGTCTCTTCTTAGTGGTAAAGAAGACAGGAGGGTGGAGACCGGTGCTAGACGTCAGTGCTCTGAATGTCTTTGTCACCAAGCAGACGTTCGCCATGGAGACGACAAAGTCTGTTCTAGCAGCGGTCAGGAAGGAAGACTGGATGGTCTCTTTAGACCTCAAGGACGCTTACTTTCACGTCCCCATCCACCCAGATTCCCAACCTTTTCTAAGGTTCGTTTACGGGAAGGTTGTCTACCAATTTCAAGCCCTGTGCTTTGGCCTAAGCACGGCGCCTCTTGTCTTTACGAAACTGATGAGGAATATTGCCAAATTCCTGCATTTAGCCGACATCAGAGCCTCCCTCTATTTGGACGACTGGCTTTTAAGAGCTTCGTCCAGTCGTCGCTGTCTGGAGAATCTAAAGTGGACTCTAGATCTGACCAAGGAATTGGGTCTCCTGGTCAATATGGAAAAGTCCCAACTGGTCCCATCCCAAACTATAGTGTACCTAGGGATGGAGATTCACAGTCAAGCTTTTCGGGCTTTTCCGTCGGCCCCCAGAATAAGTCAAGCCCAAGGATGCATCCAGAACATGCTAATGAAGGACCGATGTTCAGTCAGACAGTGGATGAGTCTGATAGGGACGCTTTCATCACTGGACCAGTTCATTGCGTTAGGGAGAATGCACCTCCGTCCCCTTCAATTTCACCTGGCTGTTCACTGGAGAAAGGACAAGACGCTAGAAGCGGTCTCGATCCCTATTTCCGAGAAGATGAAGTCATCACTGACCTGGTGGAAGGACAACATCAACCTCAGAGAGGGTCTGCCACTGACTGTTCAGACCCCCAACCACGTTCTCTTCTCGGACGCATCGGACACGGGCTGGGGTGCGACATTAGACGGTCGGGAATGCTCGGGCACCTGGAACTCGGAGCAAAGAGCGTTACATATCAACTGCAAGGAGCTACTGGCAGTTCATCTGGCCTTGAAAAGCTTCAAGTCCCTCCTTCTAGGCAAGGTGGTGGAGGTGAACTCCGACAACACCACGGCCTTGGCGTACATCTCCAAGCAAGGAGGGACCCATTCTCTGAAGTTGTACGAGATCGCAAGGGACCTCCTCACCTGGTCAAGAGATCTAAACCTGTCTCTAGTAACGAGGTTCATTCAAGGCAACATGAATGTCATGGCGGACCGCCTCAGTCGGAAGGGTCAAATCATCCCAACAGAATGGACCCTTCACAAGAATGTATGCAAGAGACTTTGGGCCACATGGGGCCAACCTACCATAGATCTCTTTGCAACCTCAATGACCAAGAGACTCCCAAATTATTGCTCGCCAATCCCGGACCCAGCAGCAGTTCATATAGATGCCTTTCTACTGGATTGGTCCCATCTAGACCTTTATGCATTCCCCCCGTTCAAGATTGTCAACAAAGTACTGCAGAAGTTCGCCTCTCACGAAGGGACAAGGTTGACGTTGGTTGCTCCCCTCTGGCCCGCGAGAGAATGGTTCACCGAGGTACTGCAATGGCTAGTGGACGTTCCCAGAACTCTTCCGCTAAGAGTGGACCTTCTACGTCAGCCACACGTAAAGAAGGTACACCCAAGCCTCCACGCTCTTCGTCTGACTGCCTTCAGACTATCGAAAGACTCTCGAGAGCTAGAGGCTTTTCGAAGGAGGCAGCCAGGGCGATTGCTAGAGCAAGGAGGACATCCACTCTTAGTCTACCAGTCGAAGTGGGAAGTCTTCCGAAGCTGGTGCAAGTCGGTATCAGTATCCTCAACCAGTACCTCTGTAACTCAAATAGCTGACTTCCTTTTATATCTGAGGAAGGTAAGATCTCTTTCAGCTCCCACGATCAAGGGTTACAGAAGCATGTTGGCAGCAGTCTTCCGTCACAGAGGCTTAGATCTTTCCAACAACAAAGATCTACAGGACCTCCTTAAGTCTTTTGAGACCTCGAAGGAGCGTCGTTTGGCCACACCAGGTTGGAATTTAGACGTGGTACTAAGATTCCTTATGTCAGAAAGGTTCGAGCCGCTACAATCAGCCTCCTTTAAAGATCTCACTATAAAGACACTTTTCCTCGTCTGCTTAGCTACAGCTAAAAGAGTCAGTGAGATACACGCCTTCAGCAGGAACATCGGATTTTCATCTGAGACGGCTACATGTTCTTTGCAGCTTGGTTTTCTAGCCAAAAACGAACTACCTTCTCGTCCTTGGCCGAAATCGTTCGATATTCCAAGCCTTTCTAATTTGGTTGGAAATGAACTAGAAAGAGCCTTGTGCCCTGTTAGAGCTCTTAAGTTCTATGTAAAACGAACTAAACCTTTACGAGGACAGTCAGAAGCTTTATGGTGTGCTATTAAGAAACCTTCTTTACCTATGTCGAAGAATGCAGTTTCCTATTATATTAGACTGTTGATACGAGAAGCTCATTCCCATCTGAATGAGGAAGACCATGCTTTGCTGAAGGTAAGGACACATGAAGTTAGAGCTGTCGCAACTTCAGTGGCCTTCAAACAAAACAGATCTCTGCAGAGTATAATGGACGCAACCTATTGGAGAAGCAAGTCAGTGTTCGCGTCTTTTTATCTTAAAGATGTCCAGTCTCTTTACGAGAACTGCTACACCCTGGGACCATTCGTAGCAGCGAGTGCAGTAGTGGGTGAGGGCTCAACCACTACATTCCCCTAATTCCATAACCTTTTTAATCTTTCTCTTGAAATGTTTTTTATTGTTGTTTTTGGGTTGTCCGGAAGGCTAAGAAGCCTTTCGCATCCTGGTTGATTTGGCGGGTGGTCAAATTCTTTTCTTGAGAAGCGCCTAGATTAGAGGTTTTGATGAGGTCCTTTAGTATGGGTTGCAACCCTTGATACTTCAGCTCCTAGGAGTCGCACAGCATCCTATGAGGATCGCGAGGCTCAGTAAGGAAGACGTACTTAAAAAGGCAGAGTAATTGTTCAAGTCGACTTCCTTACCAGGTACTTATTTATTTTGTTTGTTATTTTGAATAACTGCTAAAATGAAATACAAAATACTTAGCTCTTAATAATGTAAACATGTAATGCTGGTCTCTACCCACCCCCCTGGGTGTGAATCAGCTTATATGATCATCGGCTAAGTTTAATATTGAAAAATGTTATTTTTATTAATAAAATAAATTTTTGAATATACTTACCCGGTGATCATATATTAAAGGACCCTCCCTTCCTCCCCAATAGAGACCCAGTGGACCGAGGAGAAAATTGGTTCTGTGTTTACATGGAGTACTTGAGTACCTGCTCGACAGATGGCGCTGTTGATGTACACCCCCACCTGTATAGCGATCGCTGGCGTATTTTGTCCTTAGGTTTTTCTGTCGGGCAGCAGAGCTGACAGCTTATATGATCACCGGGTAAGTATATTCAAAAATTTATTTTATTAATAAAAATAACATATTTAGATTTAACTCTTAGAGGCCTCTTGTTCAGGATGTAGCCGAACCTTTATTCGAAGGGATACTATTGTAAGTCTTTCACATTTCATTTCTGATTTTGAGGAGAGAAAGAGGCTGAGACCCATAGCTTAAGATATCGAAGATTCAGTTAGTCTATGAAGAACATTCTGTGTCCTGGGGCTTCAGGGGGGTAGAAATCCCAGAGGAGTGATACCGCCATGACACCATCTAAGTCGCATACTGTCTACACTCCTATGTAGCACACCCTCAACAAAAAGAGGAAACAATCCATACGACAATGCATTCATAGCAGATGGCTATCCAATGAGGGGCGTGT